>NW_022711579.1:879022-888471 GCF_011630105.1 Anneissia japonica
TATATATATATATATATATATATATACATACATATATATCAGAACTATTATGACTACTACAAATTTACAATAATATATCTAAAAACAATATTTTATTCTATGACACACCTAATTGTTGTTTATTAATATATAGGATTACTGTTGTTCATTTACTAAACACCGTAAGTTGCCATTTCCATAGTTGAATCCCTACTTAATAGTATTTACTATGGGTACTACATGTGAGATTTTTCCCTTTTCTTTCCATTTTTTAGTCGCATCCTTAGTTATTGGAGTACTACACAGCTTACACAATATAAAAATATTCCGGTACACACAGCTCTTTTATCATAAAGTATCACACGAATTCAGTATACAATATATTTAGAAAACAAAATTAAGCTCACCAGAATATATTCTGCTTATGTTACTTAGATTGTGACACTGGAACAACAGGGAACTATGGACCGGGATGCCTTCTTGATTGTCACTGTGACGCTGCTGTCTGTCAGCCGTCAGAGGGCTGCAACGAAGGAGTCACTTGTCATACTGGTTACACTGGCAGCCGTTGTCTAGGTTTGTACAAGTACATTTAGTTTTTATATACCACAATAATTAAATCATCAATTTTAATATAGTAATAAACTTATGATAAGGTTGTTTAAAAAAGAAATCAGAATGCATACAGCCATTAACTAGACTTACTATGTCTGTACAACATAGGGTATCACACCCAAGGTGGACTTGGAAACGTTGACTAGGGTGTTGTGACTATGTGTTTAGGTGATGTACAAAACGACAAGTTAACAAAGAAAGTTCAAAAATAAATTATCAACATTCACAACACACATTTATATGAGTAATAAAATAATTATAACAATTATCAAACAAAAGTATCTCCAATTAAATTTGATACCAATTGTTAATTAAGCCTATTTTAAATTATATATAATAACTCAGGTATTTAAGCAAATGTTCAAAGCATTGCCTTAGTTTCCATGAAATTGCCAACTTCACCACCTCTGCTTGTTTTCCTTTGAATAATTACTTTTATACATAGTACCGTCAACTTCTACAGCACCTTCAAACATAAATCACAAACTACTGCCTATATCATTCTCCCATCTTGGGCTAGCATCCTTTTCGGGCTAACATCATAAGCATACCATCATAAGCATATAAACTCCACATCTCGGATGGCACTACAAATAAATGAAATCCAGAACTACAATAATATTAATTCATTCACATACCAATTAAATGTACAACTAATCCACTTTAATCATATTCAAGGCAAGTATAAAGCCACATACCATGTAATGCCTATGTGCATTCCACTACCTGCATTTACTATTCAACGTATAATTAATACCTATGGAAGCTACATAATTTCACATTTATAAATTATCAACAGTACTTACATAGGCCCTTTTAAATTTTGTTCTTGTATTTATAGTGCACACATTTCAGTGGTGCTCTCCATTACCTACCACACTTTCTTAAACCTTAGGTGATTCAGCTTGGGCATGTCTACTGCACCAAACCCTTTCAGTTCACCTTCTATCACCTCTCCTGTGCAACTGTCAACAGGATAATTCCTATTCTACCAATTTGATCATAGATTAACATAATTACACACTTCACTTATGTGCACTTATCACCAGTTGCACGATCCCCTAAATGTGAATCCAGATCCGCCTATGTGGTCTATGATTCGACAAAGTATGGAAAAGATCCAAGCATGGAAAGTGACCAAAGTGCCGGGTGGAAAAACCCAGTGCAAAAAGATAGAAAAAAATAACAACATGGAAGATAAAAGAAAAGATGTTACTGTACTTCTATTAAGAACAATGACTACTTGTGGTATCTTTACAAAATGTGTTTTCCTCCTATGGTAGAAAGAGATCCGAATGTCGAATGTCCCGGTGGCTTCTATGGCGAACAGTGCACCAAAATATGTCACTGTGAAGACTCATCAAATTGTAATCGAAATAGCGGAAATTGCCCAGTTGGTGATGCTTGTAAAGAAGGATGGGCTGGGGAAGGCTGCCAACAAGGTAAGACAGACAGTTAAAAGAATGTATAATGTCATCCAGATTATAAACAAAAATAATTTCAATAAAGTTTAGTCAAAGAGTATAAAATTGTAAATGTCCTACCAAAGAGTAATCTATGACTGCAAGAGGTCCCTGATGTTGTATGCACTGTCACGATATAGGGGCGCCATATTAGAATTAAAATCGCTCAAAACTCTTCTTTTTAAGGACACACCCCTTCATAACAATACTTTTTGAAATAGGATTACTTTCCAATGAAACCACAATAGTCGGATTTCTTGCAATTTTATACGTATTGGTTTAGGATTCCTTTTAATCAACCACAATAATTTAAACTGTACGTGATGGGCCAAGATATGCTGCCTTATATGCTGCCAAAAAAGGTAAGACATACATAAAAGAAGTATAAAATTTAATTTAATTCCCATTATATACAATGAACTTAATTTTCTTCCAAACACTTTTAAGCCTAATGTGGTCTTAACTCCGTGAACCTAAACGAGACCCTAAGTCTTTCTGGACGTTACTTTTTTTAAGCAGTATCCACTGTGAGATGGACTTCTTCGCCTCTGTTTAGGGTTTATCACAATTACTTGTATTAATTGATTTTGTTTTGCTCCAAATAATGGTCTTAATCTAGATTATGTGTGATCACGTAATTGTTAAAATACCGTCCGTTCTTGTTTATGTGTCCGTGTGACGTTATTTCATTCATTCTACCTGATTTTACCCTTATAAATTTTCCGATTTATTTTTAGAAGATGTATAAACCAGTGGGATCTAACATTTCCGACATTTTGTCAAAACTATTCTATCGAGAAATTAACTATTTTATCGGTAGAGAACTCTTTTAAAATTGAATATTCTGTAAACAGAGACATTTCTAACGACAAAAGAGGGGTTTTTTTTGTTTTTTTTTCTATTTTTTATTTATTTTTTTGTTGGTATATGTTCTTTGTTATTATAGCCACAAGTCTTGATTGAACTCCTCTTCTAAAATTAAGCCTTCTCTATGACGGAATAATTCATTTGTTGACAAAGGACTTTTTGTAGAGAAAATATTCACTTTTTGAAAACAATGTCATTTTAGTAACAAAACATTATTTCGTTGAAAAAGGCTATGTTCTCACACGGCTGCTAACGGATAGCAGGATCCGGATCCGGATCTGTCTCTTATACACATCTAGATGTGTATAAGAGACAGCTTGCCAACTTCACCACCTCTGCTTGTTTTCCTTTGAATAATTACTTTTATACATAGTACCGTCAACTTTAGCAGCACCTTCAAACATAAATCACAAACTACTGCCTATATCATGCTCCCATCTTGGGCTAGCATCTTTTTCGGGCTAACATCATAAGCATATCATCGTAAGCATATAAACTCCACAACTCAGGCAGTAGGTCCTTTTAAATTTTGTTCTTGTATTTTATAGTGCACAAATTGCAGTGGTGCTCTCCATTAGCTTACCACACTTTCTTAAACCTTAGGTGATTCAGCTTGGGCATGTCTACTGCACCAAACCCTTTCAGTTCACCTTCTATCACCTCTCCTGTGCAACTGTCAACAGGATAATTCCTATTCTACCAATTTGATCATAGATTAACATAATTACACACTTCACTTATGTGCACTTATCACCAGTTGCACGATCCCCTAAATGTGAATCCAGATCCGCCTATGTGGTCTATGATTCGACAAAGTATGGAAAAGATCCAAGCATGGAAAGTGACCAAAGTGCCGGGTGGAAAAACCCAGTGCAAAAAGATAGAAAAAAATAACAACATGGAAGATAAAAGAAAAGATGTTACTGTACTTCTATTAAGAACAATGACTACTTGTGGTATCTTTACAAAATGTGTTTTCCTCCTATGGTAGAAAGAGATCCGAATGTCGAATGTCCCGGTGGCTTCTATGGCGAACAGTGCACCAAAATATGTCACTGTGAAGACTCATCAAATTGTAATCGAAATAGCGGAAATTGCCCAGTTGGTGATGCTTGTAAAGAAGGATGGGCTGGGGAAGGCTGCCAACAAGGTAAGGCAGACAGTTAAAAGAATGTATAATGTCATCCAGATTATAAACAAAAATAATTTCAATAAAGTTTAGTCAAAGAGTATAAAATTGTAAATGTCCTACCAAAGAGTAATCTATGACTGCAAGAGGTCCCTGATGTTGTATGCACTGTCACGATATAGGGGCGCCCTATTAGAATTAAAATCGCTCGAAACTCTTCTTTTTAAGGACACACCCCTTCATAACAATACTTTTTGAAATAGGATTACTTTCCAATGAAACCACAATAGTCGGATTTCTTGCAATTTTATACGTATTGGTTTAGGATTCCTTTTAATCAACCACAATAATTTAAACTGTACGTGATGGGCCAAGATATGCTGCCTTATATGCTGCCAAAAAAGGTAAGACATACATAAAAGAAGTATAAAATTTAATTTAATTCCCATTATATACAATGAACTTAATTTTCTTCCAAACATTTTTAAGCCTAATGTGGTCTTAACTCCGTGAACCTAAACGAGACCCTAAGTCTTTCTGGACGTTACTTTTTTTAAGCAGTATCCACTGTGAGATGGACTTCTTCGCCTCTGTTTAGGGTTTATCACAATTACTTCTGTCTCTTATACACATCTAGATGTGTATAAGAGACAGCCAGAATATATTCTGCTTATGTTACTTAGTTTGTGACACTGGAACAACAGATAAATATGGACCGGGATGCCTTCTTGATTGTCACTGTGACGCTGCTGACTGTCAGCCGTCAGAGGGCTGCAACGAAGGAGTCACTTGTCATACTGGTTACACTGGCAGCCGTTGTCTAGGTTTGTACAAGTACATTTAGTTTTTATATACCACATTAATTAAATCATCAATTTTAATATAGTAATAAACTTATGATAAGGTTGTTTAAAAAAGAAATCAGAATGCATACAGCCATTAACTAGACTTACTATGTCTGTACAACATAGGGTATCACACCCAAGGTGGACTTGGAAACGTTGACTAGGGTGTTGTGACTATGTGTTTAGGTGATGTACAAAACGACAAGTTAACAAAGAAAGTTCAAAAATAAATTATCAACATTCACAACACACATTTATATGAGTAATAATAATAATTATAATAATTATCAAACAAACGTATCTACAATCAAATTGGTACCAATTGTTAATGAAGCCTATTTTAAATTATATATAATAACTCAGGTATTTAAGCAAATGTTCAAAGCATTGCCTTAGTTTCCATGAACTTGCCAACTTCACCACCTCTGCTTGTTTTCCTTTGAATAATTACTTTTATACATAGTACCGTCAACTTCTACAGCACCTTCAAACATAAATCACAAACTACTGCCTATATCATGCTCCCATCTTGGGCTAGCATCATTTTCGGGCTGACATCATAAGCATACCATCATAAGCATATAAACTCCACATCTCGGATGGCACTACAAATAAATGAAATCCAGAACTACAATAATATTAATTCATTCACATACCAATTAAATGTACAACTAATCCACTTTAATCATATTCAAGGCAAGTATAAAGCCACATACCATGTAATGCCTATGTGCATTCCACTACCTGCATTTACTATTCAACGTATAATTAATACCTATGGAAGCTACATAATTTCACATTTATAAATTATCAACAGTACTTACATAGGTCCTTTTAAATTTTGTTCTTGTATTTATAGTGCACACATTTCAGTGGTGCTCTCCATTACCTACCACACTTTCTTAAACCTTAGGCGATTCAGCTTGGGCATGTCTATTGCACCAAGGAGGTATAAAAATAAATATAATATTTTTATACCTCCTTGATTGCACCAACCCTTTCAGCTCACCTTGTATCACCTCCCCTGTGCAACTATCCACAGGATAATTCCTATTCTACCAATTTGATCATAAATTAACATAATTACACATTTCACTTTGAGCACATATCACCAGTTGACACTTGCTTTTAGCTCATCATTATTCATACAACTTTTCTGCGGGATACAACTCTCGCGACAGTGTAAGTTACAACAAGCATTATCAGCACATTGCCCAAGAAATGGATAAGATGTCAAACATGTTTGTGCTCATGGCGCTTCTGACACTCTAGGGAACCTTTTTAATTAAATATACTACTAATGTATTGATTTTATGTGAAAATAAAATCTAACCATACTGTCTTGTCTTACCTATGCTATATAACAAATGACTAGTAAATTGAACCACCACAAAAATCGTAATTACTAATTACCACTTTGTTCTTCAGCTGATGGAGTACAATGGAGCGATGGCACAGATGCTAACTACGGTGAAATCATCGATACTGGTGAAGTTGGTCGATGTGTTGTATACAACCAAGTAGATCACGTTTTCTCTTGGAAAATTCAGCTGTGCGCATCTGAAAATGCGTACGTGTGTAAGGATATTAGAGGTAACCAGTAGTGTGTTAATTCTCGCGTACTGAATTGTTTCTATCGCATGGGTGTAAAAAGTCAAAGTTACGAAGAGTTACAATTCAACATAATGGCTCAAAACACATTTTTCATTCTAACATTTCTTTTCACAGCATTAACAATTCTTTTTTTTACAGCATTAACTAGATCTTTCTTGCAGCATTAACATAGTTCACTCCACAGCATAGGTATTGTATTAACAGCACAGACCAATCCCAGACCCGCCAACTTCTATCAAATTACTGTGCCAAAAAGGTTAACATAGACTTATTTCAGCTTTCAAAAATATTTCCACTTGGATATAATTTCAACGGAAGTCGATGTAAAGGTACATTTCTGGTCAATCAAGTACTTGCAAGTCTGCTAGGTAAAGGTTTTGGATGGATTATCATATTATTCATTATTTTTATTGACACTATTATTTAAGATCATTTTATTCTGCTTGATGTACTATAAATATAGAACTGGTTTGGATTTAGAATATTTTCAAACATTTCAAAGGAGCTATTCGACTTGCTATAACAAAAATAAACAATCTAATAACAGAGAATAATCAAAAGCTAAATTAATAATTGAATATTAACACTTGTTAGAATAGTAAAAATACAATACAGTAAAATAACAATCTAATAAACCGTACAGAATTATGGAATATCACATATTAATAACAATTTGAGCTAAATATATTTCAATTTTCTTACAAGATTGCATGCATGTGATGACTGAAGTATACTATACTATGCTGGTAGGCATTAAGGGTGCTGTTATTAACGATGGTATTTATTAATAATATCTTCTGCACTTGTTCATGCGTTTTGGGAGCTAATTATGAGGTAAATACATTATACAGAACACGCGTGTGCCCCGCGTATTCAGTCTTTTTAAGCTGGTGGCCAGTTCCAATATTTTGAAACCAGCGGCTGTGTACTTCCAATTTTGTTAACGTCAGTCTCGCCCATTCTCTTTTATGGTAGGGAATTAGGATAGAGGGTTATTATCACCTCAGCCCCCACCTTAATGAGCCTTGTTTTGAAAAATAAAATAATAATATTTATAATAATAATAATAATAATTAATAAATAAATAACATATTTATGCATAAAAAACCTTTTTGCTGTGTATTTTGCTGTGGTCCTCTCAGAGAAAAATAATAGAGTATACGATACATCGGGAAAATACATAAGACTTAAGCTACGTTCACGTCAAGCCCGGATTCCAGTCCGGAATCCGGAGAAAAAATCGTGAAAATGGGTTCCGATCAGTGGTAAAGAATAGGACCGTTCACATCAAATTCACACGATGTGAACGCAGTGTTCAAAATACGTAGCAACTCACGATTTTTTGTACGGGCTCCGGTCCGGATCCGGGTTTGATGTGAACGTAGCCTTATACCTAGATTTAAATTAGTTAACTGAGAGCGAGTGTTTGATATCATACTGGAAGTTTGTTGCAGACTTTAGCGCCAGCTACCTTAAAAGAAGAATTCATTTTAATTAATGTATGTTGTGGCACAACAACATTAAAATTTGAGTTTCTACTCCTCGTGTTAAGTGAGTATGTCTTACACTATCAAGTTTAATTTCATTTATCAATCTTTGGATGGGGCAATGTTATAAACACATTTGTAAATTAAACATGCTAAAAAGTAGTCTCTTCTCTCTCAGGGACGTATTCAGGGTGGGGGGGGGGAGCCGTGGGAGCCGCGGCTCCCCCCCTTTGTACACAGTGTTAAAATTTTAAAGCATAAATTCTTGAGCCAATACAAATTCTTTCCTGGGATCACTCAAAATGAATACTTCTAAACATGTAAATATGCATCAGTACACGTTATACATAGACCTAATAGAACACATAGGCCTAAGCGTGATTAAAAAAATCTTAAATCTCTTAAATCCATAAATCTCAGGCCAGGTCTTTTAAGATAGAAATGCGATACTGTGGTTCAATTTCGTTTTTATCCTTTTGTAAGTTTCTTTTAATGTTTGTTTAATAATATTACTACTAATAGTAATAATGATAATAATAACAATGATGATGATGACGAGAGTAATAACTGATTATAATATTAATAGCAATAAAAAGTGAAGAAAATTGTGCTAAATGCGAAAAAAAAGTTGTGATTTGTTGATCATACTATAGTATATATAGTTAAAACTTAGTAAGCTATAATTAGGCCTAAGTTATCCTGGATATTAAGTAGATCCCTGATAAAAGATCATGAGAAATTTGTTGGCGTTTCATTTTGACTATAATGGTAATGTGATGATGATGAATTTTACTATGTAAAAGTGTCATTTCCGGCCATCTCGAGATGTACCATTTCCTCAAATTTTCTCACCTCAGCCCCAGCCATGGTGGGGCTGAGGTGGTTGTGAAATCACGTTTTTGAAGTAGGCCTATGTAACGTACATACTCAAAGACAATGTTTTTAAGCTTTGTTTTCTATGGTATACACACACACACACACACACACATTAATAAGATCTCTATGGTTGTCAAAAATCCCTGATAAAAGATCATGAGAATTTTTTTTGGCACTTCATTTTGACTAATGGTGATGTGATGATGATAAATATTACTAAAGGTGTCATTTCTGGCCATCTAGAGGTACTATTTTCTCACCTCAGCTCCAACCATTGTGGGGCTGAGGTGGGTGTCGACTCACAAAATGCCCTCCCCCTCCACCTTTCAAAACAGGTCTGTGCCCTTCCCTGGGTATGACATTGAACTCCATCGAATCGGCTCCTGATATATGTCTTAGTGACTGCTGTTTGTTTTTAGGATGTGATCTGGTTTTTCATGTCCATTTTTCGTGATTATGACTATTCTGGCAGTGTATAAAGAATGTTTTGAGCAGAGGTGGATTTAAGGCCCCCCCCCCCTTCATTTTTGAAGGAAAAATAAAGAAGAAAAATATATTCAAATTGAAGTGCGAG
>NW_022711579.1:888594-892809 GCF_011630105.1 Anneissia japonica
TCTGCCACTGTTGATTTATTATATAATTATTTTTGCGCTTATTTATAATGCGTCTATTGCAATTTTCAATTTATCCTCTCAAACAGTCCTAAGAACGTTCAGAGTGCGCTACTTCACAGGGGGATTCGCCTCCTTGACCCCAAGGGGTCCTACGTAATTTGCATAACGGCTCCCCCCCTTTCAAAATCCTGGCTACGTCCCTGTTCTCTCTTCAAACGTTTGCCATGACAATGTTCTAATAATATCATTACCTCTGACATTAATAAAATCAAAGTTTCCACTGAAAATTCTAGTTGCTCTCTTTTGCTGCCTTTTAAAAGTATTCTTATTTTGTTCTGATCTGTTTCCCCAAACCGTTATGGCGTAGTCACTAGATAGCTGAAATTTACTTTTATACAGAATTTATACAATAGATAATTAATCACAAACGTTCTTGCTTTATAGGATGCAGGACATTTAAATTGAAACATAATTCAGAATAGCGGTTTCTTACTTTCAAAAAAATCCAATACGGTCAGGGAAATTAGGAAACGGGGAACCGGGCCACGTGCTCAGGGATTATTTTATTTTTTAAAACAAATATATAAATGACACACACATACTAAAAGTTACAATATTTTGTAACAGCATAACTAAACACGAATCATAACATTATTTGATACATGTTTATCTGTATAAATGTAGTATATCTATGCCTATATGAAACCGGGTGCCCTCTCGTTTAAAAAAAATCAGAAATTACGTAAAGAATGAAATCAAATACGGAGTGAATACACAACAAATAGTGACGTCAAAAAATGTGCCGGACAAGGTATCTAAACCACGGATTGGCATTGTTCAACATTTTATGGCGGTGTGATTTTGAATACTTAAATAGAAAATTGCTTAAATTTCTCGTATATAAAATATTTACATAAAGATCAATGACTGGTGCATGTTGTTTGCGTTGGCTACACGATGCTGTATTGACACGAAACACTGCGGAGGCACTATTATTGCGTCCATGAAAATGTCACACATTGATAATTGATTACTTATTATTAGTAGTATTAATATTATAATTATTACAATTAAATTATTGTATCTGTAGGTTTTTATTGGCAATGAACTAAATTGCTACTCATTGCAAGTTTGTTCTTTATTAACGTTATATTGTGGTTCCAAAAAGATATTTAAAACAAACAAAAGCCATCCTGATGTATAACCAAAAATTTAAAACTCAAAAGAACAGTACCAAGAAAACAAAAAAAAAAAAGTTGTAAATTTACTTAAGCAGAAATATCATTAAAATTTTTTTAAATCAGCTTATATTTAATAATTAACACATTTGCTCCATTTGTATACATTATAATAGCACTCATACGCTGCATTCTCTTTACTAGCACCGACAAGCAGGTTATTTATACACCCTTGTCTGTCGTTAGCTCTGTCTGTCTGTTAGCAAGATTAAGCAAAAACTTAGAAATGGATCATCATAAAAAATAGTGGAATGGTACATAATACAGTAATCTAAGACACAGATGATTCTTTTGGAAAGGAAAAGACAAAGGACAAGATCAAGGTCACAGAAATTCGGTTTTCCTTGATAATGAGGGCACTACCATGATGACATAGGAAAATTTATGATCATGGCACCTTTAGCTGGCCGGAAATAGCATTCTCAGGCCGAAACTTGGTGATAATTTCCTTTTTTCTCCATTTTTGTTATAATTTTAAAACATTAAGGAGTGATAGACGGCCAGGGTGGCTTGGTTCCTCTGATATCCACCATTGCTGCCCAGTGGTGGCGCCAGAGGGGGGCTGACGGGGAAGCAACCACCCCCCCCCCCGATAGGTTTTGTCGGGGAACAAACAAATAAAAAAAATATATTTTTAATATTTGTTTAGCCACCATATTGTTTGTGTTAACTTTTCATCACAACAACAACAATAACGAACTACAATAATAATAATAATAATAATAATAATAATAATAATAATAATAATAATAATAATAATAATTCAATGAGACTAATTAAAAAGTAATTTGCGTTCTGTTATGACAAATGTTTCGCCCCAACCCCCGGACCTCAGCCGGGGCCCTAGGCGGCCCCCTGGCCCCCACCCAAGTGAGACTCAATTCGTTCCACTAGCCCCCACGTCGGGGCCTTTAGCCCCTCCATCGGGCAGGTCCTGGCTCCACCACTGTTGCTGCCGCAACCAACACATACCTATTACAGCGGAAAATTCAAATCTTAGTAACTGAAATGAAATTCGATGTTGTCCTTGAAAATGAAGGGTATTTACTTTAAAGAATTGACAAAATAGAATCAAGACAACTAGATATGGAACGATCAATTATGTTTACAACTGATATTATCGGTGACACAAGAAGAAAGAAAGATCTAACTCACAACGAAATTGAAAAAGCAAAACGAATGAATTTAATTTAGAGTAATGCAGTTAGTAATTATACTGAGAAAAAACAAGCTCATTTTACAGAAGATTTTAATGTAGACCTTAATACTCAGCGGAAGGTAATATCAAAAGTCATGTGGACGGTACTCTCTCCAAGTCATTTGGACCACTAATTGGTAGGCCCACGAGGGTAAGTCTACTGTAATTAAAATTCTTTATCCATTAAAACAGGTATTCTAATAGCAGATTTCAAAATCATTTCCCCATATTCTGTATTAATAAATTAAAGAAACATTAAAAACAGATTACCAAATATATTGTTAAACTTGAGTTTTCTCTACAACAATCCCAACTCTACTTGTAACTGAAAAGGAAATAAACACTTATTTTAATTATATTAAAACAAACGTATCGGCAGGTCATGATGGAATGCTAGTTATATTTCTGTATTACATTCACTTATAAATTTACATTTAAATGATAAATGTTCCTATATTGTGGTTGTTTTCCAAAACAATTAAATATAGAAAATATTATGCCTGTTTTTAAGCATGAAGATGTGCAAGATACCAATAACTACCAGTCAATCTGGATATCACCGTATCTTTAAAAATAAGAGAGTTATTAAGGCCTATGATCAAACTATGTGATACCTTACAAAAATATATATATAAAAAAGAATTATTAGTATGGTTTCCGTGAACAGCATTCTACTACGCACACACTTTATCACACCAACCAAACCCAATTGCTTTGAGTTTGGATTGATGATGTCTTGCCAATGGTGTGATTTAAAAAAATATATAAATTACATGGCAACAAGTCTCAAAATAACTTGAAGTATGTTCTGCTCTATAATATATTATTGACAATTTACAAAGCTCTATAGATCCAACATTTAAACATATCCAATGTCTTCATGGGGTTCAGATAGTATTACATTCACAGAAAAAACATTACGGGATATTTCTAAAGTTCATTATCAATATCTTTTGCTTCTATTTAAAAAAGCAGATTCTTAATATTTAACTTTTTTATGTTAAAATTTCATACAAATCAACCAACTACCTGTGATACACTTTTCCAAAATTGTAAATCTATTCATTCACATGATAAGAGAAATAAAATTAATATTTGTTTAAGCTTAAAAAAATCCCTATAAAGTCATTCTGATGTCTTGATGTTTTATGTCCTGGGCGTTTTCGCTTTGTTTGGACTTTGAGTCTGTGGATATGGAATAATTTTTCAAAACTCTTAAAAGATTTAAGTAGTATAGTATAGGGAATTTTAAGCTAAGTATTAAACAAGAATTATTGAATAATTATTAATTATTAATATCATTTTTGTTGTTTTTAAGCATTAAAATATCTAATTTTAATGCTATATATATATATATATATATATATATAATTATATCAAGGTCATATATAAGTATATATTAAAACTTTATTTTTATAAGTAAGTTATTACTATTTTTAGCAATGTTTATTTGTTTTAGTTTAAGCTTCTCGTTAAACAATTTGGGCAAATTTGCTAGCCCTTTTCCATTGTTTTTATTGATTTAATACTGTAACTTGTCCTTGTTGAATGTTTTTTCTTTAACTTTGGGAATACATTTTTATTGATTAATTGAATTCTAATTGATTGATTGAACTTAACCTCGAGCGTAATAGAATTTTATTGAATCGCCCATACATGGTCTGCCTACTACGTTGTTCGATAACCAGGTACAGGGCGGAACTAGTACACCTGTCTCTTATACACATCTAGATGTGTATAAGAGACAGATGTAACGTACATACTCAAAGACAATGTTTT
>NW_022711579.1:892933-919104 GCF_011630105.1 Anneissia japonica
TAAATAATAATTATTGAATAATTATTAATTATTAATATCATTTTTGTTGTTTTTAAGCATTAAAATATCTAATTTTAATGCTATATATATATATATATATATATATATAATTATATCAAGGTCATATATAAGTATATATTAAAACTTTATTTTTATAAGTAAGTTATTACTATTTTTAGCAATGTTTATTTGTTTTAGTTTAATCTTCTCGTTAAACAATTTGGGCAAATTTGCCAGCCCTTTTCCATTGTTTTTATTGATTTAATACTGTAACTTGTCCTTGTTGAATGTTTTTTTCTTTACATTTGGGAATACATTTTTATTGATTAATGGAATTCTAATTGATTGATTGAACTTAACCTCGAGCGTAATAGAAATTAATTGAATCGCCCATACATGGTCTGCCTACGACGTTGTTCGATAACCTGGCACAGGGCGGAACTAGTACACTGTGGTGTGACTGCTCTAGTTTAAATTGCTATTGGTATGGACATTTGATATTTTTAATTTGACTCACGAATATTAAATTTTCATTAATATGGCTTATAGACTTATTATAACTCCTGTAAGTAAACATCTGACTGCAGTTAATTTTATTGAATTAAAAAAAAAATCATTATTCTGCAAGTTCATTCAGTAATACTCACTTAAATTTAGCAGTCGGTACAGTTATGTTGGTTTGTATCGATCAGTGGGCCATAATACGATATTAATAATTATTATGTTGTCACATTATTAAGTTTACTTTACGTGAAATAGGTCCGTGTACATTTGATTTAGGCGTACATATCCTCACCATTAAAACCAACAACAGTTGTACTCCTTGGTTACCAGGTCGTTAAATTCCCAACATGCGAGTTTTAAAAATGTATTCTTTTCCTGCTACTAAACAGTTGACGGTTATTCGCCAGACGCTCCACTTGTAGTAGTCAAATATGTAAAATGGAATTGAACAAGGTAAGATAACTAACTTGAGAACTTAGGTTCAAACAAAGTTCTGTATGTCTCAAAATAAAATATTTATTGTACTAATACTTTCGACCGTCCATATGTCATCATCAGGTACTGATAGGATAGTGGGATGAACAAGGTTATATAGAGAACATATACAAAAGAAGCGGTGGTATCAATAAAGCCTAAACGGCGGTACGGACGGCGAACAAACATAGTAAGACAATACACTGCCTCGCCTAGAGGGCGTGTAATGGCATGGATACTAAAAAAGCCTAACAAAAGAAAACAAATCAAAGGCAAAATTATGTCATAGTATCATGGTCACAGTATAAACCATACTTTTTAAATTATCTTAAAATCATATTTCCATGGTAATTTTTTTTCCGCATCCAACAGCAAGTAACTCACCGACTGTATACTTGCTCACAAATAAAAATTGTCATGTGAACATGCGAACTCTCGCTGTCAAGGCGAGAGTCATCACCATTAGACCACTGTAGATGCTTCATGGTTGAACAGATTAAAATAACCGACAGCTAAATGGTAGTACATAATGATGGTGGACCTCAAAAGGGCGTAAAGAACGGCTGGAAATAAATAGTTAGCAAGTGTCGGTATGCTTCGGGGTCGCATATCTGACGTTAGTACGACGTTGGTGTTTGGTTGCAAAATTTGGTCGGAGAGGTAACGTCAAACCAACATTGGAATTTCACTTTGGCCCAACGTATGAATATATTTGTCGATTTTCAGATGTCGTCCCAACGTTGGTAAGCCGTCGTAAATATTCAGTCTGACATACGGACGTTGGTACAACGTCACGATTTGTTACTGGCCTGACGTCGGTAAACTACTAAAAAGATGGTTGGGTCTAACCGTTGGCCCACGTTAGCTAGAGGTTGTAAATATTAGATGTAATTACAGACGTTGTCTCAACGTCACAGTACATTGTTGGCCTACGTCGATCAACTTTTGAAATGGAGATTGGTTAAAACCGTTGGCCTGACGTTGGTTAGAGGTTGTAAATATTAGGATATGATAACAGACGTTGTTGCAACGTCACAGTACTTTGTTGGCCCGACGTCGTTAAATGTTATTGGAGGTTGGTTACAACCGTTGGGCCGACGTTGTTTAGAGGTTGTAAATATTATATGTGGGTTCCGGCCCGTTGCCACTCGGCCTTTTGCCACCCGGCCCGTTGCCACCCGGCCTTTTGCCACCCTAGGTCCGTTGCCACCCGGTCTTTAGCCACTCGGCCTTTAGCCACCCGGTCTTTTGCCACACTAGCCCGTTGCCAACCAGGCCCGTTGCCACCCGGCATTTTGCCACCTTTGGGAAAGTCGAATATTATATTATTTTGGTGGGTTTTTTTCACACGGATTTGTACTAGTAGGCCTACTACAGCAGAATTTTTTTCTTTATTGAATTTACTTTCCAGTTTAATGTTTAATTATTAGTTTACTGTATTTTATTTCAAACAATCGTCCATGCGCTTTCTTGCAACCAGGAGAAAGTTGCAGAAATAAACATTGTTATAAATCCGCATAAAGAGAGAAATACTTCAGTGTCTAGTTTATTTTTATATTTTATTTTAAAGTATTTTCTTATTCTAAAATAGAAAGAAATAGCCTGTGCTTTTACAATTAAAAAAAACAACACATTTATGATAATAAAACCACAAGCATGTTTATGTGTGTATAATGAACTTTATGGAATTTATTTGGTATTTCTCTCTTTATGCGGACAATTTATTACAAGCATATATATTTTATCATGAGAAATAACCGTCAATGATAAACTTTGGATAAAGCTCTTCTCGTTAGCGGTAAACTACAAAGGATATTGCGCTCAGTAACATTAACGATCTGAGCAAACTAATCTTCCTGATGGTTTATACCGTGACTAGGGCTATTGTTTAGATTATAGAGTCTTCAAGCCTTCAAGCCTAATTTGCGCGGCCTTTAATTGGTCAATTGGTCAGTTGGACATTTCCCCCACCCATGTTTTTTCTATTGGTATATGGTATACCAGAGCTATATATGATCATACATTTGGCTTAATATCTTAAAAACAACAAATTATGAGAGGTAGGTCTATGCCCATTTGTTATAGCGGTAGCAGCATTAACATAGGCCTATTCAACATGTTAATAATAATAACTTATCATCACTATTATATATTGTCACTAATTTATGTTCATTATTATTTCCACACTCAAAGACTCAATTAAATCAAATAAAAAAATCTGTCCAATTTATAACACTACAAGAATTTAAATTCATGATGTTCTGCCTTCACAAAAAATGTAAAAAAAAAAACATATACACATACACACTAACTAAAAACAGACTCAGAAAATATATACATACATACGTCTGAATACATACGAATAAAGATAGAACAGGACTGTTTCACACGTGTGCCTTTCATGACGGTTACCCGCAACAAATTGTCGTTGTTTACAATCTGCCAAACAATCAATCCATTTATCATTCAGTGCATATAGTTTGGGAAAAATGCCGAGAGCAACATTTCTGCGAATACAATGCATAGGCCTGCTATACAACTATGGGTGGCAAAAGTCGTTAAAAATGGAGGTTGGTTACAACCGTTGGTCCGACGTTGGTTAGAGATTCTTAATAGTAGGATGTGATTATAGATGTTGTCCCAACGTCACAGTACTTTGTTGCCCGACGTCGGTAAACGTTAGTGGAGGTTGGTGACAATAGTTGGGCCGGCGTTGGTTAGAGGTTGTAAATTTCAAACGTTTACCGACGTCGGGCCAACAAAGTACTGCGACGTTGCGGCGTCTATAATCATACATAAATATTTACAACCTCTAAGAAACGTCGGCCCAACGATGGTACCCAACATCTATTTCAAACGTTTGCCGACGTCGGACCGAAAAGGTACTTTGACGTTGCGACAACGTCTGTAATCACATCCTAATATTTACTTCCTCTAACCAACGTCTGCCGAACGGTTGTAGCCAAACTCTATTTCAAACGTTTACCGACGTCGAGTCAACAAAGTACTGTGACGTTGCGACAACGTCTATAATTATATATAATATGGAGGTTGGCTTTTTCATCTAATGGAATATCCATGGTTGCAGTAAAAAGATGGGGTAATAAATAAATTAATTAACTACAGTACCGTACAATATGTTTAAATGGGTGTAAATAGAACCATTTCTATTAAAATTGTCAGTAATAATTTTATTGTTAAATTTAGACTACTATGAATATTAATACATTATAATATTATAACAGAGACACGAATATGTCGTCCTGTCCTCAGAAATTTCTCAACTTGAGAAAACATTATAAAGAAAAGTACGGTAGGTGGTCATCTAAATGTAGTTAGTTTAGTTTAGGCCTACATTCTGTAACATCTATAGTCCTACCCCTAATGATAGAACCAGCCTATGTATAATGGTTTCATTCAATAGCAATATTAAAGAAATGCTAATTGTTGTATTCGTGGTTATGTTTACTATTATTGATTATAATTTATTTATAACCACTTGTTGAAAAATATTAAATAATAAAAACAGTAAACAATTCTGGGAAAATTTAAAAGACAAAAAAGAAAACTTAACAACTGATATACCTATAGACAAGTGGCACAAACATTTTAAATCTTTATTCGAACCCCCGGAAGAATACCAAACTATTCATGAGACCGGAAATATGCTCGTATTCGAAGATGAAGGTTATAATCTAGATTTTAATATAGACGAAATAAAAGACAGGAAAATCTCCTGGAATAGATGGAATGATGAGTACATTAACAATGCTCCATATTTTGTTTTGGACCAATCAACACTTTTGTTAACTTAGCATTTCAAATTGGACAATTTCCAGCACAATGGGCTACAAGCATTGTAAGTCCAATATACAAAAAGGTGATAGAAAAAAAACCAGAAAACTATAGAGGTTTATCATTAATTCCGATCATAGGCAAAGTCTTTATGAATATCCTTAATGCCAGACTGACGAAATTTGTAGAACATAATATTATATTTCAAGAGCAAGCAGGATTCCGAAAGGGATTGTGTACACTTGATAATATTTTTATTTTAAATAGTGTTATTTCGAAATATTTAAGTACAAAAAGAGGAAGATTATTTTGTTGCTTCGTTGATTAATCATGATTTACTTTTAGTTAAGTTAAAAAGAATAGAAGTGAATGGTAAGATGTATGACATTATTAAGTCCATGTATAAGCAACTAACAGCTCAAAAGTAAACAATACGTTAACACTACCATTTAAATGCTTTATCGGAATACAACAAGGATCACTTTTTCTGCTTTACTTTTTAACATTTTCATCAATGATCTAAGTCATGACCTTAATCAAATCCAAAATAAATAACAAAAATTCAAATTGAAGACTATTATTTAAATCATATGCTGACTATTTGCTTTTAATCAGCGATACAGTAAAGGGACTTCTAAAATTGTTAAATAAACTTGAATATTTATGTGATCTGTGGGCTCTAACGGTAAATATAAATAAATAAAAAATAATGGTATTTAAAAAAGGAGGCAAACTAAAAAAAAAATGAAAAACGGTATTATAAAAACACTCAAATGGAAGTTGTTACGTCATATGTTTACTTAGGTGTTGTTTTCAGTTCAAATGGCCTGTGGAATAATACTGTACAGCGTAAATGTCAAAAAGCAAATAATGCATTTTTTTCTCTTAAAACATTTGTTTAAAGCAGTACTAATTACCTTACTCCAAATATCTGAAACGAAAAATGCGACAAAATATTAATTCCAATTTTAACTTCTGGAAGCGAAATATGGGGTTACTCAGAATACACTCAAATTAAACACTTCCATACCCGATTTTCAAAATTTGTTTTGGGAGTAGGAAACAGCGCCCCCAGTATCGCCAGTATTGCAGAACTTGATAGATTTTTCGTTCACATCGATTGTTTAATGCCCATTATTCATTATTGGTTGAAAATTATTGAAAGTGAGGGCAATAAATTTATTTTTAAATGTTATAATTTTCAGTTAAGAAAAGTTGACAGTGATGAGCCCTGCTGGGCTGGAAACGTAAAAGAATTACTTTTCTCCACTGGATCCAGTTATGTATGGATTAATCAGAAAATTGAAAATGAAAAAATATTTCTTAAAGAATTTAGATTCAGACTAATTGATATGGAAAAGCAAAAATACTTTAAACAATTTCATTTATATTCGAAACTCAGATATTTTAAGTTATTTAAAACAAAAATTTAAATTAGTCGTCATTTATTATGTATTAAAGATTTAAAACAAAGACAACTAGTTACTAAGTTCCGTTTAGGCGTTCTTGACTATATATATATATAAGAACTAATTGTTTAGCAACACAGACTATATAAATGATATCTAACTAATATAAGGGCCTGAGGCCTGTATATAATTTGAAATAAAGTCCTCGAAAGAGGAATGAATGAATGAATGAAAAATATATTTTAAGTTTTAGCAATTTTAGTGAGTCATCAATTTTAACAATGTCATTTATAATACTGATCAATATGTGTTGTCCTCGCACTAAGAAAGAACACAGACGTGTTTGAAATATTTGTGAATAAATAAATTATATTGCTTCATATCTTTTGTCTACAACTCAAAGTTGTATTTTATTGCTGTCTTACATCTGCTAGGATCATTACAGGAACAAAGAAATTTGAGCACATCACACCGAGTTTACAAGAACTTCATTGGCTACCTGTTTCTTTCAGGAGCATTTTCAAGATTTTGATCATTACTTTTAAGGCTGAGAGATGAAGGTACTGGGTATCTTCGTGAACTGCTTGTATGGTACGTGCCATCGCGAACTCTCCGCTCTGGTACTGACAAACTTCTGCTTGTTGAGCCTAGGTCTACACGTTCATGGGGTGATCGATCATTTGCTGTTGCGGCTCCACGCCTTTGGATAGACTTGCCACAAGTCTTTAATTATAGGTTTTCCTAGTATTAGTTAATTTTGGAGAGCGCCACCAGCGACGGTATATATCGAGAAACTTTTATGCGAATTGGAAAATCCAAGAAAAAGTATACTATGAAACGCCAAGCAAATAGGTAATATGGAACGCCATTGGTGTCAAAATAGATTTAAAGACAAAGATTAGGGACTGGAACCCAGTCTAGCCTTTGGAATAAACTGCCAATAAATATTCGCTCGTGTCAGTCTACTGCTTTGTTCAAAAAAGCTCTCAAGACGCATCTGCTCTCGGCTGCTTTTTCCTAGTTCTCCGGTTTGTTTTGCTTGCTTGCTTAATTGTTTTAGTTAGATACTCCCATTACTTGAGCACCTGTGGGTTATGAATAGGCGGGCGCCCCTGTGCCTTAAATTGCCTGTAAACGGTGCGGTGATGCTGTTGGGTTTCTTTTCTTGTAGCTTTATTTTCATGGTAATTTTGTTTCTTCCTGTAGCGTCTTGAGCACTACTGTAGTGGATTTGTGCGCTTTATAAATATTATTATTATTATTATTATTATTATTATTATTATTATTATTATTATTATTATTATTATTATTATTATTATTATTATTACTGTACTTATGCTCATTCACTGGTTATGCAGTTTGATTACCACCTACTATACTTTATAATGTTTTCTCACGTTGAGAAAGTTCAGAGGACAGGACGACATATTCGTGTCTTTTTTATTAAAATATTATAATGTATATATATATATATATATATATATATATATATATATATTCAATAAAACCACAGACATTGTGGTTAGTTTGCTGCAATTTATTTGAAATACATGTGCACGAAGCGTTTCAACCATGTCTTTCTCAAATGATACCCATAAACCCATATGACTGCATCAGTAGTTGTGTCAATTTAAACTTTTAACTTATTTAGCTTTGGCACTAAAGAACTAAAGGGATATCACTGAAGCTACATGTGAGGAAAAAAAATAAAATCATGGCTTAAGTACAGTTAAGACCGATTAGGTGGAAGAAAGACCAGAGCCGAGAATCAGAGTGGTAAGTTTCATTTCCACTTCATACGTTTGGATTTTACATGTATTAATTAGTTAAACTAATTAACTAAATATTGAGTAATTGATTGATTGAATAATTGATTGAATACGTGATTGTCACAACCGATTAAATGATAATGTAAATTAAGCAGCTGATCGACCAGTCATTTCAATTTGTATAAATTAAATTCTAGTTGAATTTATATGATCCTTAACTAATGCATTGGCCCATTAGACCACTGATACGTTATTAGGAACATTACGAATCTTTCCAAACACTGTACGCAATATACCTCTTGTCTTTTTCCTTTCAGTTACAGCACACGAGGAAGAAGTTCTTCATAACTGACAGTGACTGAACAACATGCCATTTCAGGCACTATATTCTTCAAATTTAAACCGGATTTCAAATCTTCGTATTTACATTTAAATTTGATTTCAGATAATTTTTAGTCTTGTAATTTTAGACACCAGGAAAACATAATTAAAAAATTGTATACTAAATCGTTATTTTTTAAATTTAGGCTTTTATGCGCCTTCTAAATTTGATATAATTGTGATATTAATGATAAAAATGCATAAAACCACACGAATACCATGGCTTGATCACCTTGGACTTTCTTCCTCAAGAAAGGAACTAGCGTACTATCTCAATGACCCAGGCTGAATTTCAAATTTTTTTTAAAATGCACAGAATATCATGTCATTATTTTTTTTGTTTAAATCAACCATTAGTGTATTACGCCTAATTGATATAGACTCTATTATATGTTATATATACATACTAAGTATATACATTCATTTATAATGATCACAGAATATCATGTCATTTTTGTTTTGAGTTTAAATTAACCATTAGTGTGTTACGCCTAATTGATATAGACTATTATATGTTATATATACATACTAAGTATATACATTCATTTATAATAATAAAATACTAAAGTGAACGATGTTATTGTATTGGGTACTTTCTTTTATAACGCTAGAATAATCTACGCTACTATCTATTTTTTTTAAATAGTTTTAATAAGATATAAGGGCACCTGATCTACGCAGTACACAAGCCTTAATTAAAATCCGTCAATATTTTGCACAGTTAAGACACTGTAACGAATACTCAACACAGACTAAAACATGTCAGACCAGCGACGTCGTGATGCTGCCATATAAATTACAACGCACCTCGATCTATCTGTCCGAAGACCAACAAAAAAGCAACTGGAACTATCGGTCCGACGTTGATCCAACTAGTCGGACCGACGTCTTTTCAACTGGCTGATTCGACGTTGGCCCGATGGAAAAGCGAACGTCTAGGCAACATCAGTGAGGAACGTTGGCCCAACGTAGTTTAATGACGTTGCACAAACATATCAGCCCGACGTTGATCCAACTAGTCGGACCGACAATTCTCCAACTGACTGAATCGACATTGGCCCGATGGAAAAGCGAACGTCTAGGCAACATCAGAAAAGGCACGTTGGCCCAACGTCGTTTGATGACGTTGCACAAACATATCGGCCCGACGTTGATCCAACTAGTCGGACCGACGTCTTTCCAACTGGCTGATTCGACGTTGGCCCGATGGAAAAGCGAACGTGTAGGCAACATCAGTGAGGAACGTTGGCCCAACGTAGTTTAATGACGTTGCACAAACATATCAGCCCGAGGTTGATCCAACTAGTCGGACCGACATCTTTCCAACGGGCTTAATCGACGTTGGCCCGATGGAAAACCGAACGTCGGGCCAACCTTTTGTGCCAACGTAATTATTTGACCTTCAACCAACGTCGGGCTAACGTACCGCTTGCTAGCTGGGATATATCAATAACCAAGATAGCCGTTAACACTGTTAAATTATATATAAATAATCAGTGTTCAATAATAATACTAAATAATAATAATAGTAATAATAACAATAATAAATAGTAGCATATAACAATAATCAATATAGCCGTTAACACTGTTAAATTATATGATCAGTGTTCAATAATAATAGTAAATAATAATAATAATAATAATAATAATCAATAGTAACATATAACAATAATCAAGATAGCCGTTAACACGTACTTGTTCAATAATAATAGTGTTTAATAATCAGTGTCAGTGGTCGAATGAAGGACGTGATAATACATCGTGTAGCATAGCTCTCAACAAATGTGGTCCTACAAATAAATACATTGTGTAACAAAATCCTCCGACGGGATTCGAACCTACGACTCTCGCCATGGCGATCGTCATAATTAGTCCACAGGGGCTTCATGGTTGAACAGATATGATGTCCGTGAGCTAATCCTATTGCATTACACAATGGTGATGCACCTCGAGAGGATGTAAAGTTAATACCATCATTGTGATACAATGTAGATGACGGTTATTTGAATTACACGACCCCGAAACAGACCTGCCAACTCACCTGATCCTGTCGGGTGTCATCCGATATTTAAACAAATCTCCAGTTCTCCCGATCGAATCTAATTTTCACCCGATTTCACAGGCCGGGTTCCAGGCCCTAATTTTGGGTTACTCACTCTTTATTGCACTTAGTGCGCGCCATACCCAATTTAATTGGCGTCCCATACTCGGTTTCTTTTTTTTCGGATTAGGGCCTGGGCAAACGATTCATACGTACGATTTCCCACATCAAATTCGATGTAGGATATCGTATGCATGACTGCTTTTGTAAATCACATGATTTGCTTACTTCATGCATATTAATTAATCTTTGTAAATTTTCCAAAATTGAAGATGCGGATGTCTCGACTAGGACAAGCTAACCAGTTCCCTTTGCCTACCTGTTGTACTTGAATTAAAACAGTTAGTATATAGTTCTGGCCTGCTGAGAACGACTCTAAATTAACTTTTTCGTTGGTGGCGCTGTTCAGAATGAGAAAAATAATAACAAAAATAAGAGACTTGTGGCAAGTCTAGACTCGACTAAAAAATCTCATATTGCAGAATTTAGGAGGTCAAATGTCATCAACGAAAGATAAACGTCTACAAATTGAGATTAATGTCGCTGTCTGATTTTAAAATAATTTATTGAAGTTACCATGCTAATTAATGCCGATTGGCCGTTTAAAATGACAAATTAATATTTGATTGAACTGCACGAGTAATAAAATGTGCTATTTGAACTTGAGTTACATACTTTGAACATTTTTTTTTTAGATTGTTCTAGGTTTTGATTACCTAGGCTTAACTAATAATAATTCCTATCATGATTGCATGGGAATGGTCGGGTAAAGACTATGCTAACGGAGCTCTGCCGGCCGAAGATAACTGAAACAGCCTTACAAGCCGCAACTTGCACTCCCCCACCATCAAATAAAATTAATTATATACAGCAAAGTAAGTTTCTTGCATTATATAATACATTTTACGAGAAAAAATATACCACGATGACTACGAGAAATGAAAATAAAAAGTCAGTTGAGCCAACGCCCATAGCTGAACCGGTTGAAAATCCCGCTGCGGGCGACACGTCAGCAGCAGAGATCAATGCGCTTCGGCGCGAATCCAGACAACTGTCAGCCGACATCAATAGGAAAATAGATGACGGAATTAAATCAATAAAAACAAATCAACAAGTATTAATTGAAAAAAAATGAAAATGGTGGAAGACAAACAGAGAGTGATGTAGCAGTTTCTTGATTATTTTGCTGAAAATTCTAAGGAAATACAAACGGAAGTGAAAGGCTTGAATACCTGCGTAAACAAAATAGAAGTGGAACTGAAAGAAAATCAGAATAAAATTAATGCGCTGGAAAATAACCTACTCAAAATAGAAAGACATTCCCAGGGATTTAACCTGAGATTTGGAGAAGAGGAAGGTGAGAATCCAGTAGATAAATTAAAACAATTGATTATGAATGACTTAAATCATGAGAGCGTCTTAATTGAAAACGCGCATAGAGCAGGAAAACCAAGACTGGGAGAGCAGTTCAGACATCCAGGCACATAATTGTCAAATTTATTTACAGGCCTCAAAGGCTCTCGGTGCTAACTAAAGCAAAGCAACTAAAGAAAAAGAATTTCTACGTCATGGAAGACCTGCCTTTAGCCGATGTAAATAAGAAACGGGAACTTAAAGATATATTATTTTGAAAGCCTACAACGACTGTTAACATCCACTGTTTCGTAATGGGTCCCTATTCATTGACGGGAAAATGTATCGAGATAGATAGCTCGATTGGGAGTTAAACAGAAAATTGGAAACTGTACGTATAAGTTACTGTGAATTTTATTAATCTTAAAATATTATAGATTAAACGGTACTATTTTGATTGCATTATTTTACCATAGGCTACTTATGCACGACCCAACTACCGATATCGGCGGAGCGATATCAAGCGATGTTAGATCCAAGCGTTTTATTCGATCAATAACTGAACTTTACATTACCATTTTTGTCTTTATATTTTATTATTTATCTGTATTTAATAAGTGTAAATGAAATATGTCTTTTTTACGAACTATTCCGACGATTAGGCCCTATGACATTGATATTGATATACGGTACCCAATTATAATGTTAACAAGTATTTAAGCGTTGATGACTTCAACCAAATTAATTTCCAACAAGATTTAAATGGTTTATCCATATTTACTCTAAATTGTAGAAGTATATTAAGAAAGTTTGATATGTTAACCAATTATCTGGGCCGATTTGATCATGAATTTTCTGTTCTTTGACTGACTGCGACCTGGCTTTCTAATAACCACCTTAACAGTCTCTACGAGCTCCCAAATTACACAGCTATATACAATAATAGAAAAAATAAGTTAGGGTGTGGAGTAGCGCTATATGTAAAATCAAATATATCTTTTCGATTGAGGGATGACCTAAAAACAATCATTAACACCACTGAAAGCATTATAATTGAAATCAATATTGGAAAGAATACAATCATATGCGGTGTTATATACAGGCCACCTAAATCGCACGTCCCCACCTTTAATGAACAAATAAGAGAATTAATGCAAATATGTAATAGTGAAAAGAAACGAACTTACCTCATGGGTGATTACAATTTAGATAAATTTAGATTTAATTTATACAATGATAATACAAATGCCCAAGCCCATGTTGATATTATGCTCTCAGAATCGTTCATTCCGCTTGAAAAACCTGCCGACACGAATAACGGAAGACACAGCGTCAATAATAGATAACATATACACTAACTCATACAATCTCCAAGATACTGACACCAGAATTTTATTTACCGATATTTCTGACCACTGTCCAATATTTTGTATAGAAAAGTCAATAACAAATAAAATATATACAGTAACTCAAATAATTTTATTCTCAAACGTACTTATTCCGAACAACAAAAACAGTCTTTCAGATCTGAGCTCGAAAACCATATGTGGGAAGACGTTTTATCCAGTGAAAATGCAAATGAGTCTTGCCAACGATTTGCCAAAACTATTACATTACTGATCGATAAATGTTTCCCTTAAGAAAGGAACGTATAAAAACAGACAGAATTCGATCTCCATGAATGACACTCGGAATTGAAAGGTCATTGAATATCAAAGAAAAACTTTACATCAAATCTAAGAAAAATCCAACAGAAATAAATAAACTAAAATATACTAGGTATAGGAATATATTGACATCGGTAATTAGAAATCGAAAAGTAAAATATTATAAAGAAGATTTTAAAAAACGTAAGAATAGTATGAAAAAAACATGGGATGCAATCAACCAAATATTAGGGAGAAAAAGACTATCTTCTCTCCCAACTCAATTGAAACTTAAATGACAGTTGTTTATTAATCCTACAAAAAAAAAGCCAGAGCATTTAATACACATTTTAATAATATTGGCAGATCAATGGCTGAGAAAGCGAATAATGGACATGCAAATTCAGATCCTATTGGAAACATGCGTAATAAAGTCGTAAATTCAATGTTTTTTATGCCAGCTTCTGAATATGAAGTAATGAAATATTTAAATGATCTTAATTTAAATAAATCCTGTGGATATGATGGTATTGGTGCGAAGTATATAAAGAGTAATAGTGATATACTGGCTAAACGCATCTCTCATATAATTAATACATCGTTAGCGACAGGTTTCTTTCCCAGTCAATTAAAGTTAAGTAAAACTATACCGGTGTTCAAAAATTGGGGAAAAAATGACATCAGTAATTATCGGCCAATATCCATATTGCCATGCCTATCAAAGATATATGAAACAATTGTCTATTTACATTCATTAAAACAAGTCATGTTATTTTTAGAAGTAAACATAAGAAAATTAAGACTCTTGATTTGAGATTATTCATGAATTCTTTTGAAATTTTACGCACCAACCAAACCCATTTTTTTTTAGTTGGGCTTGATGATGTCCTGTCATGTGATCTTTTTATATAAATTACATGGCAACAAAAGTCTCAATAGTTGGAGTCTGAAATAAGTTGAAGTATGTTCTGCTTTATAACATACTATTGACACTTTACAAAGCTCTAAATATCCAACATTTAAACATATTCGATTTCTTCATGGGGTTCAGACAGTATTACATTTCACATAGAACAAAAAAAAATTACGCGGGCTATTTTCGAAGTTCATTATTCGTTCAATTAGGCCCTATCTTATATCTTTTGCTACTGCCACTGGTACATACATTTATTAAATCTAAGATTGATTTTTGTTTTGTCTTCTGGTAACCTTAGACGTTTTTAACTTCTTCAGAACTCTGCGGACAGTTTTGGTACTATGGCTAGGAAATTTTCTCATATCACCACGATTATAAAAAACACCATCGGCTTCCTGTCAGCCAAAGACTGAAGTTCAAGATCCTTCTTCTCACTTCCAATTCCATCAATGGCCTTGCGCCTTCGTACGTATTTTTCCTCGCTTGTCCATCTCCACACTACTTCTCGCCCAACCGTTCTTATATTGTAACATACTTCGTGTTCTACGTGTCAGATATGTACGTACTGGTGAGCGATCCTTCTTTTTCTCAGCTCCTTCACTTTGGAATTCGCTCTCTGCTGATCTTCGTAATATCACCTGTCCTCGGTTATATTTTGCTCAACTTAAAACCTACCTATTTTTGTAATTTTCACTTATCAGTTCAGGGGATTCTTCTGCTGCTGATTTTCAATTTTTCTCCTAGCGCCGGTGGTAAGTTATTTACATGATAAGAGAAATAAAAATATTAGTATAAGTTTAAAAATCCATAAAAAGCCAAGAGAGTATTTCAATTCAAGGTTCTCGGATATGGAATAATCTTCAAAAACACTTAAAAGATTTAACTAGTAGTATTGGGAACTTTAAGCTATGTAATAAAGAAGAATTATTAAGTAAGTATTGAACATCATTTTTCTTAAGTATTAAAAGTTCTATTTATATGGCCGTATATATGTATTATATATATATAATATATATATATATATATTTATATATATATATATATATATTATTTTTATAAATAATTTATTACTAAGTTAGCAATTTTTATTTTCTTTAGTTTGGGCATATTTTGTCATTCCTTTCCCATTTTTTTTTTCATTTATTTGATACCGTAACTTGTTCTTATTGAATGTTTTATTTTAATTGGAAATAAATTTGTATTAATTGATTGAATTCTTATTGTTTGATTGATTGATTGAACTTATCTTCGAGCAGAAAATAAATTAATAAAATCGCCCATACACGGTGTCACCTCGTTTTGAGAATAGACAATTGACACGTTAGCCTAGTGACTGCGCACACCATACAGTACACGTACAAGTGAATAATAGTCAACATAAAAACATAGTTATAAATTCAAATAAGGTGTTTAATAAAATAATATGTCGAACATTCAGTTCACACCATAATACCCTGCGCTATATACAGATGAGAAGCCAAACATGTGACGTTCTCCAGGGTCACTACTTGTCACACCATACAAGTTGGTTCTGAATGAGATAAATATCAGCTCTTACTCCAGCTGCTTGAAACCTTCAATTTCTTCTTAAGTCTTAAGCCTGTTGTTGGAGTTCAAGCTGTACTCCTCTGACCATCTAAAAATTAACAAAATACACCTTTCTAGAATAGTTATCCTAAACAAACATCATTTCAAGCATTCTGGAACATGATTAACTTTCATATTAATAAAATGGTTAATCTATAGCTTTATGCTACCAATATGCTGTACAATTGTATACATATGCCCATAATAAGTGTACAGTAAGTATTAAAGACGTCTAAATATCAATACACAATATTACTTGCATAGATCCAAATCAATCTAAGCATATTACATTAATAATGCATACCACAGGTACATTCAACATTCCTGCATTAATTCAACCCTATGCAATATTACAATTAACGTTACTCACGGTCAAACTAACTTCACTTGGCTCTTATATATGAGTTGCACAATACTGTGATGCTCCTAGCTATCACCATATATCATTTAGGTAGGCTTCACTATGCCTCTTAACTTTGCTTAATCTTTGGTGCACCTTAATAGCTGACATGTCCCTGCTTGGATCATATTCCACAGCTTACACCCTTCCATTAAGCCTTTCCTTATGCAACTACTTCTCCCTTCTGGTTTCTCTATCAATCCTACCCCTGCTAACACAAATTAACATAATATTCCCCCACCCATTTTCTCTACACTTATCAGAAGTTGCCACTTGCCTAAAAGTTATTCATATTCATGAAACTTTCAACTACCCTGGAATAATGCTAAATCAACCATTAACTCATGCATATTCATTAAACTGATTCTACACAATGAACACAAACAACCATTAAATCATGAATATTTATTACGCTGATGCACTATACAGTGAGTGTAACGCATTATAAGGTCCACTCTGTGACACACGGCCTAGTGCGTACGTATTGTTCGGTAATCAGGCACAGGGTGGAGCTATGCACACTGTGGTTTGACTGCACTAGTTTAAATTGGTATTGGCATGGAAATTTGATACTCATAATTTGACTCACGAATATTGCATTTTCATTAATATGGCTTATAAACTTATTATATTTCTTGTAAGTAAACATCTGATTACAGTTAATTTACTTCGATTGAAAGAAAAAAAATATTCAGTTCAATCAGTATTATCACTTACTAATTAAATTTAACAGTCGGTACAGTGTGTGATTAATCAGTATGCCATAATACGATATTAATATTATGTTGTCGCATTAATAAGTTTGCGTGAAATAGATCCGTGTAAAATTGATTCAGGCGTACTTATCCTCACTTTTGACAGCTGTACTCCTTGATTACTTTGTGTTTAAGTTCCCAACATGCGAGTTTTATAAATGTATTCTTTTCCTGCTACTCAACAGTTAGGTGACGGTTTGGCAAGATGAATTCTCTACTTGTAGTCAAATTTGTAAAATGGAATTGAACAAGGTAAGATAACTAACTAGTAGCGTATAGGCATAATACTTGCACACACACGTAGAGCTTTTGTCAAGGTAGGAAAGATCTGATAGTATGCTTTATACCATGCCTGACACCAACACAAGAGTCCGACAATAATGGTTTGAAAACATTAGCACCCCTGACGGTTTTTACCGGGCTGACCAAGCCGTCGTACCGGGCTGGGTAAGAAGAGAAAAGAAAGAGGGGAGAGGGAGGGAAAGAGAAAGAAGGGGAAAGAAAAAGAAAGGAAAAAGGAAAAAGGAAAAGAGAAGAGAAAAATAAAGGCAAAAATAAAAAGGAAGATATAATGAACAGATATCACAATACCCCGGCCTGCAACCCCTTCTCCACTTCAAAAAGTGTCATATCGCCTTTGATCTAAGCCGCCAGGTATTCTCCGCAGTGGCGTAACCACCGGGTGACAAGGGGAAAATATCCATCTGTGGAAAATCTTTCCCCATTGAATGCCCTCTTCACCCGGGAAAGTGCCTGAAAATCTCAAATTTTAAATCGCATATTTTGTTAAGGTCGGCCAATTTCCTCTAAAAATTGCACATTTTAGGGAGTTTTGATCAATTCCGACGAAATTAGAATTTAGAACAAAAAATATTTTCGCGCGCTTCGCGCCCATTTTTTTATGTTAAAGCTTGTGTTTGCTCTCCTTTGCCTTCTAAGCTAAGTTATAACACATAGTCCCAAACTCAAAGAAAGAAAATTTAAGATCATTTTACCTAAAAGAAGGGCCTCAATGTGTAATGATGTTGAAAGAATATGTTTGTAATAAATAAAGCTATAAGGAAAATGCTTATATTCAGTTTAAAAAAACGAGTGTGGCCATATATAACATAAGAGCTTGTTGAGGTAGGCCAATTTCCTCTAAAAATTGCACATTTTAGGAAGTTTTGATCAATTCCGACGAAATTAGAATTAAAAAAACAAAAAATTTTCGCACGCTTCGCGCGCATTTTTTTTTAATGTCAAAGCTTGTGCTTGCTCTCCTTTGCCTTCTAAGTTATAACACATAGTCCCAAACTTGAGAAAGAAAATTTAAGATAGATCGTTTTACCTAAAAGAAGGGCCTCAATGTGTAATGACGTTGAAAGAATAGGCCTATGATTGTAATAGATACTAACCACGATGAAAATGCTTATATTTAGCTTCAAACACACGTGTGTGGCCTATATTAATAATAAAATAAGCCCTATGTCGTATTGTTTTCTTTATGGTGGGTGGAGGTGGGGGGGATCACCCAAGACCGCTGTTACACGCCTGCTTATAAGTGGGGCCCCCCACTTTGAAAAACGTTCCGCCGGCCCTGATAGATACTAAAAAAGGCCTAACAAAAGAAAAATCAAAGGCAAAATTATGTCATAGTATCATGGTCACAATATAAACCATACTTTTTAATATAAATTATAATCTTAAAATCATATTCCCATGGTTAAAAAACAAGTTAAAAAAAAATGTATTCGCATCCAACAGCAAGTAACTCACCGATTATAGAATTAAAGTATATTATTTATGATGTGGCTTAGGAAGTGGTAGTTTTAGAAGGGAAACACCTTAACCACTAAGCTATACAACTCCACTCCATGTTAACAAGAGTGTAAACAATATTATTATCCCATGATATTCGAAGTTTGGTATTACTTGCTCACTAATAAAAATTGTCATATGAACATGCGACCTCTCGCTGTCAAGGTGAGTGTCATCATCACCATTAGATCACAAATGTTTCATGGTTGAACAGATTCAAATAACCGTCAGCTACATTGTATTACATAATGATGGTGGACCTCGAGAAGGCGTAAAGAACGGCTGGAAAAAAATAGTAGCATATAATAATAATCAAGATAGCCGTTAACACTGTTAAATTATATATAAATAATCAGTGTTCAATAATAATAGTAAATAATAATAGTAAATAATAATAATAATAATAATAATAATAATAATAGTAATAATAATAATATTATTATTTCTAACCATATCCGTTTAGGGGCTCCGTAGGTGTGCACTGTACCTGCTCTGAACCGTACGTGAAACGTCTACTTATAATCTTCCCCCCTTACAAAGAACTATCATCATCATCTTTTAATTCGTCTGCAGTATTATTTTACATAATTATTCTTTTTTTTTTTCAAATTGTTACAGGATTCCCTGAGCAGTCTGTATTCTATGTTTGGGGGAGATACAATGATTCATTTGGACATTTTTTGCATTATGACTGATTGTCACGTAGCATGTTCCTCACAAATGTTTCCCCCACGAAAGTCTAGAAGAAGACTTATTTCCTGTGGGGTCCTTCTGGTGGTGGTTGGGCGGTATTCCGGGAGACAATCAACTACTCTTTTTTCAAACAGTGTACTGCTCTTTAACATGCACATGCACCATAAATGCGCACAGGATAGGAAAGATGGTGCATAAATAATAATAATAAATAACAATATTTCGCAGGAACGAAATATTATTTCGAGGGAACGAAATACATTTCGAGGGAACGAAATATTATTTAGAGTGAAGGAAATATTATTTCGTTTTCTCGAAATAATTAAATATTTTTTCTAACCATGTCCCTTTAGGGGCTCCGTACCACACTACTTCTCGCCCAACCGTTCTTATTGTAACATGCTTCGTGTTCTACGTGTCAGACATGTACGTACTGGTGATCTTTCTTTTTCTCAGCTCATTCACTTTGGAATTCGCTCCCTGCTGATCTTCGTAATATCACTTGTCCTCAGTTATATTTTACTCAACTTAAAACCTACCTATTTTTGTAATTTTCACTGATTAGTTCAGGGGATTCTTCTGCTGCTGATTTTTAATTTTTCTCCTAGCGCCGGTGGTAAGTTATTTACATGATAAGAGAAATATAAATATTAGTATAAGTTTAAAAATCCATATAAAGCCAAGAGAGTATTTCAATTCAAGGTTCTCGGATATGGAATAATCTTCAAAAACACTTAAAAGATTTAACTAGTAGTATTGTGAATTTTAAGCTTTTATAAGTAAGTTATTACTAAGTTAGCAATTTTTATTTACAGTACTTTAGTTTGGGCATATTTTGTCATCCCTTTCCCATTTTTTTTATTTATTTGATACCATAACTTGTTCTTATTGAATGTTTTATTTAATTTGGAAATTTGTATTAATTGATTGAATTCCTATTATTTGATTGATTGATTGAACTTATCCTCGAGCAGAAAATAAATTAATAAAATCGTCCATACACGGCCTGTGCGTACGTATTGTTCGGTAACCAGGCACAGGGTGGAGCTATGCACACTGTGGTTTGACTGCACTAGTTTAAATTGGTATTGGCATGGACATTTGATACTCTTAATTTGACTCACGAATATTGCATTTTCATTAATATGGCTTATAAACTTATTATATTTCTTGTAAGTAAACATCTGATTACAGTTAATTTACTCCGAATGAAAGAAAAAAAATATTCAGTTCAATCAGTATTATCACTTACTAATTAAATTTAACAGTCGGTACAGTTTGTGATTAATCAGTGTGCCATAATACGATATTAATATTATGTTGTCGCATTAATAAGTTTGCGTGAAATAGATCCGTGTAAAATTGATTCAGGCGTACTTATCCTCACTTTTAACAGCTGTACTCCTTGGTTACCGTACTTTGTGTTTAAGTTCCCAACATGCGAGTTTTATAAATGTATTCTTTTCCTGCTACTCAACAGTTAGGTGACGGTTTGGCAAGATGTATTCTCTACTTGTAGTCAAATTTGTAAAATGGAATTGAACAAGGTAAGATAACTAACTAGTAGTGTATAGGCATAATACTTGCACACACACGTAGAGCTTTTGTCAAGGTAGGAAAGATCAGATAGTATGCTTTATACCATGCCTGACACCAACACAAGAGTCCGACAATAATGGTTTGAAAAAATTAGCAAGTGAGACAGGTTAGATAAGAAAGTATAATACATACTCCAAGTATTGAAATACACGTCATCGTGTTGGGATTCAGTATTTCGACATTAATTATGTCATCATCAGGAATTCCTGATGACATAATTAATGTCAAAATATTGAATCCCAACACGATGGCATGTATTTCAATACTTGGAGTATGTATTATACTTTCTTATCTGAGATTAATCAGTGGACCTTTCAGACAGGCTAGAGTTAGGATATTTTAAGAAATAATATATATAATCTATATATAATAAGAAGTCAAACAAAGTTCTGTATCTGTCTCAAAATAAAATATTCATTGTACTAATAATTTCGACTGTCCATAGGTCATCATCAGTTACTGATGATAGTGGGATGAACAAGGTTATATAGAGAACATATACAAAAGGATTGGTGGTGTCAATAAAGCCTAAACGGCGGTACAGACGGCGTAGCAAAACAACGATATAATAGGTCCATGGTAAGACAATACCCTGCCTTGCCTACAGGGCGTGTAATGACATAGATACTAAAAAAAGAAAGAAAAGGCAAAAGAAAAATCAAAGGCAAAATTATGTCATAGTATCATGGTCACAATATAAACCATACTTTTTAATATAAATTATAATCTTAAAATCATATTCCCATGGTTAGAAAACAAGTTTAAAAAAAAATGTATTCGCATCCAACAGCAAGTAACTCACCGATTATAGAATTAAAGTATATTATTTATGATGTGGCTTAGGAAGTGGTGGTTTTAGAAGGGAAACACCTTAACCACTAAGCTATAAAACTCCACTCCATGTTAACAAGACTGTAAACAATATTATTATCCCATGATATTCGAAGTTTGGTATACCTGCTCACTAATAAAAATTGTCATATGAACATGCGACCTCTCACTGTCAAGGTGAGTGTCATCATCACCACCATTAGATCACAAATGCTTCATGGTTGAACAGATTCAAATAACCGTCAGCTACATTGTATTACATAATGATGGTGGACCTCGAGAAGGCGTAAAGAACGGCTGGAAATAAATAGTAGCATATAACAATAATCAAGATAGCCGTTAACGCTGTTAAATTATATATAAATGATCAGTGTTCAATAATAATAGTGAATAATAATAATAATAATAATAATAATAATAATAATAATAATAATAATAACAATAATAATAATAATAATAATAATAATAATAATAATAATAATAATAATAATAATAATAATAATAATAATAATAATATTAAATAGTAGCATATAACAATAATCAAGATAGCCATTAACACTGTTAAATTATATATAAATAAATATAATCAGTGTCCAATAATAATAGTGTTTAATAATCAGTGTAACAGTGTTCGAATGAAGGACGTGATGGTACATCGTGTAGCATAGCTCTCAACAAATGTGGTCCTATAAATAAATACATTGTGTCACAAAAGCAACTCTCATACTATCACGACCTATATGCACTGCGATCAGTATACGACCGACACCGACCAGTGTGAAAGCTGCTATGAGCAACTTGTGTAGAAGAGAGGGTTGTCGATGGTCACGGGAGTTTTCAACATGTTGAAAAAAATATAGTGGACGGTACTGGTCGCCAGGTCCTACTTCCGGTGAGATACGAACTTAGGTCGGTATGGTCGCATTGTTAGGTAGCGATAAGGTGAGACAGGCTAAAATCCCTCCGACGGGATTCGAACCTACGACTCTCGCTGTCATGGCGAACGTCATAATCATTAGTCCACAGTGGCTTCATGGTTGAGCAGATTTATATGGCCGTGAGCTATTGCATTACACAATGGTGGTGCACCTCGAGAGGGTGTAAGGTAAATACCATCATTGTGTAATACAATGTAGCTGACGGTTATTTGAATTACAAGACCCGAAATATCATTTCCTTGTAGGGTTAGACTGACTCGACTAAAAAATCTCATATTGCAGAACTGATTTTTAAAAAATACATTGATATTACCATGCTAATTAATGCCGATTGGCCGTTTAAAATGACAAATTAATAAATGATTGAACTGCACGAGTAATAAAATGTGTTATTTGAACTTGAGTTACATACTTTGAACATTTTTTTTCTTGAGATAGTCCTAGGTTTTGGTTAAATAGGCTTAACTAATAAAAATTATACATAATAATAATAATAATAATAATAATAATAATAATAATAATAATAATAATAATAATAATAATAATAATAATAATAATAATAATAATAATAAGTTACATTTATATAGCGCATATTGCACAGTGCCTCTATGCACTTTACATAAAATTATAAAAATTATAGGAAAGATCTTAAGCAGAGTTGGATTGGTTCTGTACTAATAGGATTTTGATCACGTACTCAAAACAGTTTTAGAAGGCCGAGCTTTCAGGGAAAAGTACAAGGAGGAAAAGACCAGCATTTCTTGATCAAATAAAACAGGGCGATAGTTATTTTCAAATTAAAAGAAAAGGTGAGAATAGACAGTTCTAAAATACTGGATGCCATAGGGTCTGCCAAAAATGCAGAGTACCAATTAATGATTAAGGCTAGTTAATTATAGGCCTAGTAAATAGCATTGTACTGTAGGTTGTTAATTACAAGGCTTAGTTATTAATTATTGCGGAAATAATATATTTTTATTTTATTATTATTTTTATTATATTATTGTAGATTCAATTTTTTCAAAATTGTAATTAATGTCATGTGCAGTTTAGAAGGCCGAGCTTTCAGGGAAAAGTACAAGGAGGAAAAGACCAGCATTTCTTGATCAAATAAAACATGGCGATAGTTATTTTCAAATTAAAAGAAAAGGTGAGAATAGACAGTTCTAAAATAATGGATGCCATAGGGTCTGCCAAAAATGCAGAGTACCAATTAATGATTAAGGCTAGTTAATTATAGGCCTAGTAAATAGCATTGTACTGTAGGTTGTTAATTACAAGGCTTAGTTATTAATTATTGCGGAAATAATATATTTTTATTTTATTATTATTTTTATTATATTATTGTAGATTCAATTTTTTCAAAATTGTAATTAATGTCACGTGAAGCGTGACTGTGGTGTCATGCCTTGGACCTTAACTAGGCCCTAAGGGGCCTAGGCTTAGTCTAGGGAGGGGCCTGTAGTTAGGCATAGGTTAGCCTCTTTTTCTCTAGAATTTGATAGTACCTATCTACTACTGGTATTACACCTTATCGAAAGGGTACTAGCATACAACATACCACACACAACAACATTCACAGTTGTTAAGACGTACAACCCATGATAAATGATCGATAAGATTTCATAGGTCTACCGTAGGCAAACATTTAGAAAGAACAAAAATAGTAATATTCGAGCGTCACGACATTGCGAAGTGTCTGCTCTTGTTTCTAATAATTTAAAATTAGTATCATATCGAAATCCAGTCGAGTCAATCCGAGATGGCCCGCAAACTTTGAAACAAATTATATTTAAAGATATATTGTCAACAAATTTAATTTAAAATTTTATTTTTGTATACATAATATTATAACGGCATACCACAAGGCTCGATATGGAGTCCTTTATTATTTTTACTACTATTATGTAAAAGATATTTTTTTTCTCCATATAATTAAGAAATTGAGGTGGCAATGTTTGCTGACACAAATATTCTATACAATCACTATGATATTATACAGGAAGATTTTCGAATATTTTGTAATGAGCTTCCTAAACTTTCAAAATGGTTTATTGCAAATAAGCTTACATTAAATGAAATTAAAACAAGTCATGTTATTTTTAGAAGTAAACATAAGAAAATTAAGACTCTTGATTTGAGATTATTCATGAATTCTTTTGAAATTTTACGCACCAACCAAACCCATTTTGTTTTTAGTTGGGCTTCATGATGTCCTGTCATGTGATCTTTTTATATAAATTACATGACAACAAAAGTCTCAATAGTTGGAGTCTGAAATAAGTTGAAGTATGTTCTGCTTTATAACATATTATTGACATTTTACAAAGCTCTAAATATCCAACATTTAAACATATTCGATTTCAGACAGTATTGCATTTCACATAGAACAAAAAAAAAATAAAAATTACGGGCTATTCTCGAAGTCCATTATTCGTTCAATTAGGCCCTATCTTATATCTTTTGCTACTGCCACATTAGTACATGCATTTATTAAATCTAAGATTGATTTTTGTTACTCGCTTCTTTTTGGTTTGTCTTCTGGTAATCTTAGGCGTTTTCAACTTCTTTAGAACTCTGCCGCCCGTGTTGTCACTATGGCTAGGAAATTTTGTCATATCACCACGATTCTAAAAAACTCCATTGGCTTCCTGTGAGCCAAAGACTGAAGTTCAAGATCCTTTTTCTCACTTCCAGTTCCATCAATGGCCTGGCGCCTTCGTATTTTTCCTCGCTTGCCATCTCCACACTACTTCTCGCCCAACCGTTCTTATTGTAGCATGCTTCGTGTTCTACGTGTCAGATATGTACGTACTGGTGAGAGATATTTCTTTTTCTCAGCTCCTTCACTTTGGAATTCGCTCCCTGCTGATCTTCAAAATATCACTTGTCCTCAGTTATATTTTACTCAACTTAAAACCTACCTTTTTTGTAATTTTCACTTATCAGTTCAAGGGATTCTGCTGCTGATTTTCAATTTTTCTCCTAGCGCCGGTGGTAAGTTATTTACATGATAAGAGAAATAAAAATATTAGTATAAGCTTAAAAATCCTTATAAAGCGAAGAGAGTATTTTAATTCAAGGTTCTCGGATATGGAATAATCTTCCAAAACACTTAAAAGATTTTACTAGTAGTATTGGGAATTTTAAGCTATGTATTAAAAAAGAATTATTAAGTAAGTATTGAACATCAATTTTCTTAAGCATTGAAAGTTCTATT
>NW_022711579.1:919527-925199 GCF_011630105.1 Anneissia japonica
TTTAATTTTTTATAAGTAAGTTATTACTAAGTTAGCAATTTTTATTTACTTTAGTGTGGGCATATTTTGTCATCCCTTTTCCATTTTTTTTATTTATTTGATACCGTAACTTGTTCTTATTGAATGTTTTTATTTAATTTGGAAATAAATTTGTATTAATTGATTGGATTCTTATTGTTTGATTGCTTGATTAAACTTACCTTCGAGCATAAAATAAATTAATAAAATCGCCCATATACGGCCTAGTACGTATGTATTGTTCGGTAACCAGGCACAGGGTGGAGCTATGCACACTGTGGTTTGACTGCACTAGTTTAAATTGGTATTGGCATGGACATTTGATACTCTTAATTTGACTCACAAATATTACATTTTCATAATATGGCTTATATGCTTATTATATTTCTTGTAAGGAAACATCTGATTGCAGTTAATTTAATTCAATTGAATAAAAAAATCATTATTCTACAAGTTCAATCAGTAATATCTCTTACTAATTATATTTAACAGTCGGTACAGTTTGTGATCGATCAGTGTTCCATAACCATAATACGATTAATATTATGTTGTCGCATTAAGTTTACTTTGCGTGAAACAGATCCGTGTATAATTGACCCAGGCGTACTTGTCCTCACCTTTAAAACCAACAACAGCTGTACTCCTTGGTTACTTTGTGTTTAAGTTCCCAACATGCGAGTTTTATAAATGTATTCTCTTCCTGCTACTAAACAGTTAGTTGACGGTTATTGGCAAGATGTATTCTCTAGTTGTAGTCAAATTTGTAAAATGGAATTGAACAAGGTAAGATAACTAACTTGACAACTTAGGTTCTTTTAATGTAGTAGTGTATGGGCATAATACTTGCATGATTTTGTCAAAGTAGGAAAGATCAGATAGTAGGCTTTATAGCATGCCTGGCACCAACAAACGAGTCCGACAATAATAGTTTGAAACAATTAGCAAATCTGGTTGAGAATGTCTTTCCCAAACAACGTAAAGCAGAATCCAAAGGCACATTAGTAGTCGAAATCGCAGTAAATGCTCGCACCATAAGCTACGGTTAAAAAAATGTGCATAAAATGCACGTAGGCAGCGCGGGAATGCGATGTTGAAAGCGTAGAAAACTTTGAATTCCTGATCAAATGCATACAAAAGAGCCAGCTTCTATAGCAACATGGTCGTATATACTGTATAATAATACTAATAAAAAAAACTGCTTCAGTTTTGTTGCTGGACCAACAGACAGTATAAATGGTTGCATGTATTTCCATTTTTTCTCTTTGGCTAAATTGTCCACGTTTATGCCAATCTGCAAAAACACAAGAAATGATAAATGGGTCATTCCATGCCAATTCAACAAATTTTCAGAAAATCTTGGTTGGGTAGGCCTCCGTCTCAGATTTTCTTGAAACTTGGTTATGATGCACTAACATGTCTAACGAACAAACCTAAAAATTGACTTGCCAATTTCTAAGCCGTTTAGAAGTTACGGCCATTTGGAATTTCTGGGTCATACCCCTTTTTAGCTCTCAATGACATTTGTAAAGTTGCATTTTCAGTTAGCCATATCTTCAAATAGAATAAAATAATTAAATGAAAATTGATATTTAGACTAAGTTTTGGCTGTAGAACAGGGATATGACATGACTTTTGGTGGTACACCGGACCCCGTGATATGTCACTCTTTTGGAGTGAAAACCGTTTCACTCTAAGTGAAGAGTGACATTTTCACTCTTTACAATAAGAGAGTGCATTACGTAGGGTCTGTTCGCTACACATCAACACATCATGAACATAAAATTGAAAAGCTGTTAAGGTAATTATTATCAAATATCATATTGTTGTTACGAGACACTACAATACCTCGATATAACCCCTATTATAAATACCTTCGAGACCCGTTAATAGGTGTAGAAGTCCTACCCCTATTCAGGGGACACCAAAGCGTGAAATTCTACCCTTATTGTGGGTGTTGGTCTAATGTTTTCAAAATTATAAAATTTTATTTTTATTGACCTAAAAATGAGTTACATTAGAATTATAACTAATTTATATTAATAATTTGCAATGCAAAATGCATTTGAATGTGAAATCAGCAGTAATGTAGACCTAGTTAAAACTAAAATAGTTAATATATTATGTTCCCATGTGAATGCGAATTTAATGACCAAATATTCTTTTTTTAAATATTGAGCTTTCTATTGGATGCATATAGCATGAATAGAGTAACGTGCACATTATGATATAGATTAGAATCCTATATGAAAGCACACACAGAAAAGGAAATCCCCATGGTGAGGGGTAAATTAGACAATAGTGCTTGGAGTAGGCCTAGTGATGCTCACACTAAGGATTCAGGGGAAACATTCTGGTTTGATGTGAAGTTTCTTGCTCAAAACGTGTCAACATATAAATTTGAAAGATATTTTGTTTTAGACTGGTGTAGTTTTTGCGATATTGAACAATGAAAACAAGTTAAGTATCACCCTACTACGGGTTGCATATGCATCGATTTTACCATATGGCACACCCGGACAGTGGGTAAGTGGAACGGGTACCATTTCAGTGAGTTTGTATGTTCACGAAATATCGAAATGTTAACCCCAAAAGTGATTCGATTTAAAACAATAATTTAATTTTTCCCTTATATTGTCTATGTGGTCTGGCAATAAGACACTCATCTTGGTAGCGGAAGGTTGCAGGTTCGAGTTCCGAGAACCCTTTTTTTATTCGAACACTGTTGTTATATCTCTTTTAATGTTACTACGCCTAAGCATAGAGAAATCTGTTCTATTTTCTCTATGGCCTAAGTAAGCTGTCACATACAGTATATAAAGTGAACTTTATATGATTAATTTATATTTTATTTAAATAGTGGAGTAGAATAATCTTTTTTTTTTAACAGATCGTTATTGGCACACTTCTACTTTTGAAGCAATTGTTTGGTAAGATTCTAATATATTATATATTATTTTATCAACCTTTAACTTTTGAAATTGGCGTTTCAGAGGATCTCAAATACAAAGCATTGGCCTAAGTGTCGATGATCTCGCAGTACTGTATATCTGTATACAGTCATTAGATTAAACGGCCAGCCATTGGTAGAGTTAAATAAAAACAATCGTCGTGGTATTTACCAAAACGAATTTATGTACTGCTAATACAAACGAGATTCTTCAAAAGTACTTTCTTTTAATTCTGACAATTATTGGTATTGACAATTATTGGTATCTGTAACTTGTTATGTTTGGTTTTATAATTTATTGTTTATATAATAGCAACCGCATATTATTTTTTTAGGTATAATTGCTGAACAGGTGGATGTAATTGACTTTGTAGGTTACACAAATTATGCGGCAGTCAAATCAAATAAAGACTGTGACATTATCAATGCAGTTATTCATCCTGACATATCTGAAGAATTATATATTGGCATAGCACTGTCCCCATTGTATGGGACCCGCTACGATGAGACGCCGGAAGCTAGAACGGAATTCACAGAGGAAAACAGAGCAGAAACAATTGCAAGTACACTTTTCCCTTCAAATACTAAGGCCTGGTATAAGGATGAGGCAGATTCGTACAATTCGTTTCGAATTAGAATAGACAAACACTGTGATATCTGTCTCTTATACACATCTAGATGTGTATAAGAGACAGGTTTAATGTTACTCCCTTTGGGGAGTAAAAATATGAGAGTAAATATTACTCCAGAAAAGGAGTCGTTCTGTACCTTTTTTATTAACTCCACTTTTGGAGTTAAATTGACTCCTTGAAATTAACAGTGTATATATATAATTTTAAGGCAAATGGGATAATCCCATGAAAACAGCAAACGACCACATAATGAAAAGGTATTTAAAATTTAAACGAATACATATCTCTTCTTGATTAAGTTAATTTATGTCCAGAGAATGGCTACCGTGTATTTACAAAATGTGTTATACTTATATTAAGTCAGATTTTTCCCTATTCTCCTTAATTACGATTTCTTTTTGTGTTGTTTTGATTTTGTTGGTTTAAATTATTTTGATTGTTATAGTTTTACTGTGGATGCACCATTGATGTGATGTGTACCACTGTTAAAACAAGCTTTTTCCGAATAAATATTTTTATTATTTAAATATTTACATACAATACGCTCGAAACACTCTATTATAATACAGGTAACGCAATAGGGTGAAAGTCATTTAACTCAAATTCCTCCATGCTCGGAAGGACGTGCTTCTTAGCGACAGGTACAATAAATGAAGATTTTCAACAAACATAGATAATGTCCATAGATAATTGAAACAAATTACTAAAAGAGATAGAAAGTTGGCTTGTAAAATGCAAATCTTAGCACTAATTCTATCAGGTATATACGGATCCGTCTGCAGATATTGGGATTCCTTCCAGTGGATGCTTAGTTTATTTTGTCATTCTGATCGGATTTTCTCTACTGTTCCGTTTTAATTTTAAATAGTTTTGCATTATGTGGCCGTTTGCTGTTTCATGGGTTTTCCCATTTGCCTTTTAAAATTTATATATTATTAAAGAATCTCTATTGAGATCCAGCGGGTCGCCACTGATGCGTGGTAGAGATTGCATCTTTAGATCTCTGATCTTGTTCACATATTCACGGACTAGTGCTGTCTCGTAAGAATTTCGTAGGACGCGTTAAGAATGACAAAATATTCTCTGTATCTACTGGAACCGAGCCACATAGCTTGTATGCCACTATTTGCATTTACACCTGGGCTGTGTATATGTATTGCCTTGGTTTGGCTCTGTAATCATTAGTGGTCGTGGGACTAGTTTGGGCCCTACCAAAGCTTGTCGAACGTTTCGTTTGGGCCTATACCCTAGCTGCACTGATGAGGCCTGGAAGGCTGAAACGGATCCGTCTGCAGATATGGGGATTCCTTCCAGTGGATGCTTAGTTTATTTTGTCATTCTGATCGGATTTTCTCTACTGTTCCGTTTTAATTTTAAATAAACACACTTTTACTGGTCTAACCAGGAATCAACAGACTTTAAATGATGCTTATGGTAATGATAAATCATAATGATAAAATGACCAAGAAAAATCCATTTTGTACTGTAGATCTTAGATTAATATTTATTACCTTTGCATTCACAATTATATGATATTATAATAACATATTTATACAAATGAATGCCAAGTGCTGAAACTACAAAGTTAATATACTGGAGTTTTATAATAATATATTCACTGAAGTCGACTGTTAATAAAAAATATACTGTATATTTCTTGCACTAGATATTATAAGAAAACAACTACAATTAATAATTAAGTTTAGTTTTCAACTCATGTTTTAACCTCAGTGATACTTACAGTAAAATTAAGCATCAAGAACATTGAGAATTTAATTTGATAAAGAGATGTGTCACTATTATAGAGAGGTAACACGACAAAGCCTTTATGATGATGAGCTGAATATAGCAATGAAGAAACATTGTACAGTAATAGGATTTTATACATAACCTGTATTAGTACAGTAAAACAAAGGTTCCAGTTATTTTTTTTCCTTCAAATGCACATTACTAAAGATAAAATTATTAAGCAAAACCTGAAAAGACTGCTTCATTGAATTGCTACTATCTTATACTAAATATCACTCACACCATAATATTATTAATAACAAAACAATAATATTAATAAAATATAT
>NW_022711580.1:0-551 GCF_011630105.1 Anneissia japonica
TTGATATAATTTTTATTATTCTGCTTGAATCAAATAAAGATTTATGGAATAAGCATAGTCAATAGATTAGTTTCGCATACGTTTTTTTTTTCTTGTCTGTTACATTTCCATTTACCATATGTTCTGATCATATTTATAATAATGTTATAAAGGAAATGTGTTTTCATATTTATATTTTCCATATAAAATTATCAGTAAATTTATAATTGAATGCTGTACGTTTTAAAAGCCGTTTCATGCTTCTTTTATATTCATACTGTAAGCCCGAGAAAATCACTCAACTTGCTAGGCCTATTTCTTTAGTTGCATAACTAGAATTGTGGAAAGAAACGTTTCCACATATTTATTGCCATGGTACTCTTAAGGCGAAGATGACACAAGGTTTGTGATTTCTTGTTTGTTTTATTTCCATTTTTGTTACATTATTGCAGACAGAATTAGGTCAGATGCTAAAATAGATGACTATCTATTTCTAGGTACAAACACGTGCGCTGGAGCGCAGTTCACCATTTCACGTGTGTTCACGTCACCTACTTCATGAAACCTGTAAC
>NW_022711581.1:0-477 GCF_011630105.1 Anneissia japonica
CGAAATCGTATTAAGTGAGTATTAACTTCGGGTTAATGTTAAATGTACTGTACCCTATATGGACGTGTGCGCTCCACTTCGCGCGCGTACGCGTGCGTCAAAATTTTAAAATGCTCAAAATCACTTTTTGACTAAATTATTGCACGTTTTAGGCCATTTTAGGCATTTCAAATGTTTTTGAAATTTTCCACTACGCGCGCGCATTTTAAAGTGCGCAGCACGTACGAAAGCTAGAAATTACGATATTTTTTTTTACATATTGTGGGTTCCTGACATTGTTTTCACAAACTTACAATCTTTTTGGTCATCATTTGGCCAATAGCAATACCGTACGTGCGCATCAAACATTGGTATCTTTGGCCGTATTTGTGCTCTATACAGTGAAATTATGCTAAAATGAGGCATATTTTCATTCAGTTATATCTCCTTAGGTTGAAAGGTGACCCCCATTTTTTATTACATATTCTGAAAGCACAT
>NW_022711581.1:523-712 GCF_011630105.1 Anneissia japonica
TCAGATATTGTGACGTCATCATATTGGCGTCTGAATTCAAAGAAAGTGATTTATAGCTATGACGTCATTTTTGAAAATACGCATTTGAGCGTATCTCGCTTATCCTTGATCGATCGTCTTCCAATTTCAGTATGTTATAGCTGAGACAATTCTCTTTCATATATTTGACATCATTTTAGATTTTGATGA
>NW_022711582.1:0-565 GCF_011630105.1 Anneissia japonica
TTCTTGGTTTGATCATTCCAATCCGAAGTTGTCTCCTCTCCCCTTGCATTTTATTGCAAAGTGTAAGTTCAATTTGATAACATAAATGTTAGTTTGGTCTGGTCTTTACCCTTGTGCTTGGGAATTGAACTTGGCAGCATTGTATTAATAGTTTGCTAAATGCTTCGAAAGATAATGGTGCCAAATCTTGAGATTGTCTGTACCCTGCAATTGTATGTTAAAGCATTACTGAATTCCAAAGCCTATATGCACACTCATTGGGTAGTTTTCTAGAATTCGATCCAACTCGGCCACAAGTCAACTCGGCCACAGTCAACTCGGCCACAAGTCAACTCGGCCACAAGTTAACTCGGCCACAAGTCAACTCGGCCACAAAAAGTTTGGCTACAGTCAACTCGGCCACAAGTCGACTCGGCCACAAGTCATCTCGGCCACAAATCAACTCGGCCACAAGTCAACTCGGCCACAAGTCATTTACTGGTACTACATTGTACTAATTGTTATTATTCATATTATTATTATTATTATTTATTAGTCTTAGTATTATAATTTTAATAATAGTAAT
>NW_022711583.1:0-509 GCF_011630105.1 Anneissia japonica
TACCTACGAGCAGGCTACGAGTGGTTACGCGCAGATACGAAGCGATATTTCCCGACTGTACTGTAGGCCTAGTGTACTGGCTAGGGGTACTACTAGGCCTACTCCTAGGCTAGGCCTAGGTAGTTCTACTATACTCTAGCAGGCCTAGGCTAGATGCCCTAGGCTACTACAAACAATCTAAAAAAAATATACCTTCAGGCCAAGGGCTAGGCGTAGCCTATGCCTACTGTCTGTTGTAGGGCGCAAGGGTAGTCCTAATTTCATAATTATATAATAATAGTAATTAGGCCATTGCTAGGCCAGAGGCCTATATCTTAATTATATTTCATTAATATATATTTTTTCAAATGTAAATTCTTTAAAGTTAAAACGTTTTAAATTAATTTTTAAAATTGATGATATATTTTGCTACATATTTATTTTTGTATTTCACTACCTTTACAGTAGGTAATTGGTTTTTGTGTTTAATTTTGTTTTATTATAATAAAGGCCTATTATAATTTACATTA
>NW_022711584.1:0-1032 GCF_011630105.1 Anneissia japonica
CGTGGCTGGAGGCGACTACGACGACCACGACGACGACCCCTGGAGGCACAATCCGTTCTTCGACGTTCCGCTGAGAGAAGGAACGGATCCGCAGTACAGGGTGAAAGGCAACATGCCGGCGCTGAACAACATACACTTCGTGGTCGACGACGTGAACGACGTCATCTGGTACAAGGTTCCTCGATGGTTGGACCCGAAAGCCGTGCAGCAGTTGAGCCGTAAACTGAAGGTCGAGGACATCACGTGCCTGAACATCATCTCCTTGACCAAGACGGCGATGTTCACGAACTAAATCGACGCGCTGACTGCAATCGCGACGTCGCTGGTAAGCAGCTCGGTGATCTTTACAGGTCTGAGAAACGAAGACATGCCCACCCTACTGGAAGACGCAAATGACATGTTCGCAGACGAGAGAAGAACGCGACTGCTGGTGGATCTGACGAACGTGATTTCCTCTCGCGAGAAAGGAAATCTGATAAGAAACACGATATGCGACACGCTTCTGTTCTGGTCTCCACTGATACACAACATGTTCGTGAAGAAACCCGTGCAGATGGCGAGTTGGCTCTCCCGGATACCGCCGAGTCTGATCGATCACATGATCAACAGACCGGAGCGCTTGAGCGGGCACGACGAGGACGCGCATCGTCTCGTCGCCGTCTGGGTGGCGTCGTTCGCGGACAGCGCCGTGGATTCTTTGCGAATGGGTCTGTTGATGGACGCGGGCAAATTCTCGCCTTACGAATGGAAGGACGGCGAAGGAGCGCGGGCGCTGGCCCAACTTCGAACGTCCGACAGGATAAGGACGTTGATGAAAGAATCGTCTCCGTATTCCAAGCGGGACGGAACGCAGAGAATTTTGGGTCCGCCGAGCATGTTCATCGTAAAGCCGATAGGAGACACGTTCGGTCGACATACCATGACGAACACGACAAGGTTGGTTCTGTCGGGAGACCACGAACGCACATTGGGAGTGTTGGGGTGCTCGAGCGATTCCGCTCTGTACGTCTGCTTCGAGGACGATTTTTCGGT
>NW_022711585.1:0-2086 GCF_011630105.1 Anneissia japonica
AAGGTTTATGAAATGAATACTATTATAATTTTGTATTTATTCAAAACCTAAAAATTTGGAGGAAAAAATGGAGGGTAGTAAAAATAGTAAAAACAATTTTTTTGAATTGTGTTATTAGGTGCTGGTAACTTTTATTCCAAGAGAAGTCGGAAGATATTCACAGTATTGGAATCTTGAGGTTAGCTGACATACATTATTTTATTGAATGTTCAAAAGAAAACACTATTACTATCAGTTGTTTAAACATATTACAGTTGTCCATTCTGGGAAGCTATAATTCATTTAACATATTTAGGTCAATAGTGACGTACTAGTACTATTGTAAAAGCTTTGGATCATTTAGGTTGAATTAACCAATTGGGCAAGTATTTGCCTAAAAACTGAAGCAATAGCCTAAGAACTGAATCAATAGCAAAATGGGCAAGTTACAGCTAAACAAAGTGAAGTAATAGCACATTTTGAATGTTTATCATTCATGTTAGCAATAACACATTTGGGCAAGTAGTAGCCCAATTAGTGAAATCCAATCTGGGTAGTTCATAGAATATTCAGCACCCAATTAGGCTAGTAAGTGGTAAGAATGGCTCAAAACTAGTCACTAAGCACAAGCTTGGTGGTCTAGTGGTTTAATGACACCAGGCTAGTTTTTGGAGGTCATGGGTTCGATTCTCTCCTAAATTTTTTTTTCTCCATTAGTTGGGAATGTACTGAGTATTCAGTACGGTAACATGTCAGGTAGGGCAAAACATTACTCCTAACAATGGCACAGTAATATAGAAATTCAATTGGCAACTAGTGGCCCATAACAGGAAATAATTGCTAGATTACAAGCATTAACGTGATGATATTGTCTTTATCCTGCGAAGTAGTTGATGCCTAATGATGGTTGTAAGATTTATTTCTGGCTCATCATCCGATAATAATTTAATTTTTGTATTTTTCTTGAATAAAGTATGAGCCAAGAGAGAGGATGTCTGAGACCAAGTCAGTCAGGATTGAGATGACGGGAGTGGCTACAAGAGATGGACCAGAAAGACTAAGCAAAGGGGGCCAAGATTCAAGACCTATGACAACAGAGGATAATCCGGATCGTGACCACCATTTAGGCAAAAAGTAAGCTCAGCCATCGTATATATTGTATTTATGTATTATTGAAATGAAATGAATCTAACCATTTATTTATTTGTTTCACCGAAAACAAAATAATCGTACAATGAAGCATAACATAACATCAGTTTTAACTGTGTATAGGAATGATAATCAGGATTACTCTAACCTATAGAAGTTACAAATTCATTACAGTGAGAATAAAGGGGGGAAAAAACATCAAAACTGAAGTGTAATTTCAATAATATGCATACAAGGCCAAGGTTGGTAAGCCGAGTATACCCAGCTTTGCATCCATTTGTGCTCTCCATGAGCGCTAGACGATACAGCACTGTCGTTCCATTGTGTGCCCCCTTTTTGCATTGCATTCTTCATGGAATTATATCAGCCGAAGGTCTCTTTAATCCTTAATTTTCCCAATAAAGAGATATTAAATCATTGTCTTGTAGAAGCTCATTGATTCTTCGGTATACTTATATTTAGTTCAAACCATGCTAATTCTTGCTACGGGATTGGAGTTGAGGATTCAGAACTGATGTTCCCAACCACCGAACTACATGCAACGTCCATGCTCAAAGTTGTTATTAGGAACCGAACGGAACAGAATCAAGAGGTAATCAATGGCTTTTATTAATTATTATGTCAAATGAAATGGGTGTGACGATGAGCTATCTGCCCGAATATTTTCCATGAAGTGGAGGATGTTGTGCATAATGTGAGTAATGAATCCAATAGTCATGGATAATCGTGTGCAGTTAGAACCTACTGTAGTGTTTGAAGATACAGTATTAGTGCTATGTAAAACTCCACTCTAAATTGTCTTTACTATAGGCCAAAGGCTAATGTAAGATGTAATGCAAGATAATCAGATAAAATCAAGTTGTTTTTTTTTCTGTCACAAATTCATGATAAATTGAATTTAGACATAATACTTACGTTTTAATGGCATCTTTCGTTTCATTCATTAAGGTCAAATTCC
>NW_022711586.1:0-1680 GCF_011630105.1 Anneissia japonica
AGAATATGTAGAATATATGTAGTCAATGTAAATGAACAAATATTACTATATATATTCCTTCAATAGCACTGCCAATATTTAACTCAAACCTATTAAAGTTTTTGTTACTTTGCACCATAAAAAAATTTTAATTTTTTATTTCTTTTTTCTACTAATAAAATGAGGATTTAATGTATCTCTTAAAAATGAGTACTATTATTATGACCTCAAATACTAAGCCCCTCACATTAAATGTATGTAATGTCATGTTGATTAATGCAATAATGGAACTTTATTCTTGAGTAAACTTTATCAACAAATGCCATTTATAATAATTTTCAATGAATTCAAATTTATTTTTTTCCTATTTAGATGGGATGAAGAAATGGACAATGATTTAGTAAAAGAGATGCTCAATTCAAATATTATTAGCTACAAATATAATTTGAAGAGCCGAGGTTTGCGATTAATCCATTCGGAGCGACAGCAGACTGAAATTTATTACCATGAATTCTTTTATGTCCATTTTACATAATTCTTTTGCATGTTGCCAAAAACAACTCTGTTATGACCGACCGAAGTTTGGAACCATGTCTGCATATCGACATGATACGCAAAACGATAAAAAAAAAACATACAAAATGCCTCGATTCCATCAAATACGGATCCTTTTTTGCATCGCCCTTCATGTGGAATTCTTAAAACATCATAAAGTTGATAAATGTCATCTTTTTCAAATCTTGAATTAAATAATGTTATTTTGTTAACACAAAAGTGTATATATATATAGAGGTATATTGATGTTGGCTTGTGTGTGAGGAGCCAAAGCGGCAGCGGCATATTTAAGAGTGGGTCTAACGAAGGTGGTGTAGCCTTAAATACCATCTGACAAGATGAATTATATGACTTATATCATACGAAACTATTCAAATATATATTTGTATTGTATGTATGTATATGTAATAATAATAATAATAATAATAATAGTAATAATAATATATCAATTTGATGCATAATTACATATTCTAACTGGACTCTGTACATAGAATGTATACATTGTGCCTGTATTTAACATTTTTCAATCATTGTCAATCTAAAGTCGGAGTTATGTCCTGGTTTTGACCCTTTAACGTCACTATTGGATAGGCTTATCTTCATAAGACTTGTGTGTAGTGTTATAATTGCTATCTGCTTGTTTGTAAACTTGACATTTTGGTCAAATTAATGAATAATTGACACACTGCCTTAATTCAACTTTATTATTAAATTGTATTTATAATATTTTATTGATGTATGCCTAATATAATTTTAACTGGTGGTCATGGCTTAAAGTTTGATTCTAAACTTATTTTGACCTCTTAATGTCCATACATGTATTATGTAATGTAATATTATTATTTTTGTTTTGTTTTTTGTACAGTATTATGTGAGTGAACAAATTAAATGAAATTTAAAAAAAAAACACAGACTATACAACTGCTTCTCTTTTGTTAAATAATGGCTCTGAAAAGAGCCTTTTGGTTTGAGATTCTTATTTATGTGAGACTGCTAAATCTTGAAAGATGTTTAGCTATTGCTACATCTTTCCCTGGTATGCTAAATGCTGAACGAACAGGTGGTAGTGGAGAACTGAATTGTGGAATGGAGAGTTGTAGGTCTTTCTTCCCACTGCTACACAACTAGATTACCTCTGCTATAAGC
>NW_022711586.1:1959-4348 GCF_011630105.1 Anneissia japonica
TAAGGCCTGAACAAATAGTTTAGAAGAATGATAAATATTAATTTTATTGCTGAACAAAATAATATTTTCAAAACCCAACCAAGAGCAAATTATTTGGTCCACTTTTACTAATATAGGCGGGTAAAATAAATAATACAATAATAATTGGAATGGAATAAAGCCAGAACATCGGATGACAAATTAAAAAAACCATAGGCCTGAAAGAACAGTATAAAAAAATTGAACAAATTGAAAATAATTTTTTAAAATCATATTGATGCATAAAATAGTTACTATTTTACAATATGGTTTGTTTTTTGCAATATAAAGAAATTGAGGAAGTTTATTTAGTTGATCCCTGAATAATAAGACGTTTACTATATAGGGGAGGAACACAACAATAAATGTAACAATGTTATAATTTGTTAAAAAACGCGAGATGTGATACACAGCGTACGCAACAGTTTCAAGTTCATTCAGTGCAGCTAGTCATGATTGGTAGAGCATGTATGCTACAGTACTACAAAACTTTACAGTTTTATTTATAAAAGGAAGCTTTGGATTAATTTTTACATTGAAGGATTCATGGATGTGTTTGACATAGAATTTGAAAGAATATAAGTATGATTAATATTGCTGTCTCTACAGTACTTTTGATCATTAACGTAGCTAGGCCTAGGCCTACACAGTATAAACCTAACCCCACAAAAGCCTAGGCCCTAGGCCTATAGTATAATATTCATTACTTGTAAGGGCAGGCCTAGGCCTATATATGCCTATTTAATATTAGTGTTTATTTTCAATTCACTCAAGCATGTCCGGTGGTGACGTATGTATTTGCATCGTCGTCGCAAAACTAAAACAAGAGCTCATCATCTGTGTGGCCAACATTGTAATACGTCATAAATAATTAGCATATCGTCCTAGATTACTCGTCGTCGCATATCTAAAACTCCTTATAATATAATAGTTTAGAATTTGTTGTTGTTTGCTACGAAGTCCTACACATTGTAAATATTCTGTGTAAACTTAGACCAGTCATAGACCATACCAATAGGCCGTGACGATCGTTAAGCGCACACACATGGTTAAAAAATCTATCTACAGTGCGCTATTTTTTCATACTTCCTAATTACGAATTTTCTCAATTACGAACGCCTTCTAGACCAAAGGGTACGTAATTGAGAAGGTCGACTGCAGTCGACCTTCCCAATTACGAACTTCTCAATTACGAACCTTCTATTTTACGAACGGTGTTCGGCAGATGACGTCATCATGCGATCGTAAAACGATTTTAGGTAACATTTTAAAGCTTTTATCTATGTGAATTTTGAGTGCTTTTGTTAATTTATTCTATTGCATAACAAGAAACTTCAACACAGAATGGTCATTTTTTTCGAGACTGTCGGATCCTCCATGTAAGAAATCTTGTGCATGAATGAAATTGCACTAAGGTAGGTTTTTAACGGTAGAGACTGCAAGTCCAGATTTTATCAAATAGCACACTTAAAGGGATAAGGCTTGTTGGGTTGATGGCATACGTAGCGGTAGGTTATGCCGTCGTAGAAAGTGACGAAAATGTGTCCATTGCTTGATGTAAGACTTAGCAGTGTCTTTTGCTAACGATCCCCAGGTAAGTGTCTGTTCTAAGGAGCGAAGTTCTCTGGTAGCAGGTGTGCCGGAATTTGTAGAGGATGCGGCTGCATGTTGCTCTCTTTTAGTAGCTTTCCTGTTACCTGAAACCGAGACAGTACATCACACAAAATGTTCTTTTTTCCTGGTATCATCACACAAAATGTTCCTTTTTCCTGGTATATGTCTGGACGTGAGGTTTATATTGTTAACAAGCGGAACAAGCACTATGGGGCGAACGATATGCATAACACTGTCATTGCTTGCGGTTTTCTTATTTAGAATATAAACGTTATCTAGGTTATCACTGTGAAAAACAACATGAGTGTTTGCTAACTGTTTTGCAAATATTGAGAGCATGATGAATATAGGATACAACTCAAGAATCATGATGTCAAAGGATTTTCATAAAGATGGCCAGGTACCTTGTATCCATTGATTATTGAAAGTTGCCCCATAATCGACCGGCGTCGGAGTAGAAGTGTAAACAATCCGAGTCTAATCTATTGGGCATTTTTATGAGGGTTGTTCCGTTGTATTGGAACAAAAAATGAAGCCAGGTCTTAAGGTCGTCTTTTGTACCCTGTGTGAGTTTTACACGACTAAATGGGGATGTCTTTCCTGCAGTGAGGCAGTATAACCTTCACAAAAAGGCACGACCAGGTTTAATAACACAGGTCGCAAATTGTAACTTCCCAATTAATGACTGCAAATCGTTAAGTGTTATTTCATCTACAGAAAGAAGTTTCTTAATCTCAAATGTGTAGCGTTTCAACTT
>NW_022711587.1:0-590 GCF_011630105.1 Anneissia japonica
GTTACAAAATGGAAAGCAATAAAAAATGCTTGAAAAATAAAATCATACAACAAAAATACTAAAACATAAAGATTCATTTTACTATTATAAGTTGTAACCATGTGATGAAAAGTTAGTCATTCTTTTCCCTTCCGATAAATCTAAAATATGAATTGATATTCACATCGTGCCTGCAAAAAATTGATATATTGCTTAAGTTTTTGAGACCAGTAAGTTTTGAACCCCACACGCTTTTATTGAGTGCATCAGTATTGCACTGTGTCCATAGGCTTGGGAATAAGCGTAATTATAATATAGATAATATCAAGTAAAATATACTGCTATAACTAATTCTGGAAATGTCATGTTGAAGGATGTGTTTATGAGGTACATGTGTACTACTACCCCTTACCTAAGCTGATATAGTGTAGCTCTCCTATTTGAGCAAATAACATTAGACCATATGGATTGGAATTTTCTTTAATTTTTGTGACCAAGTAACCCTGCTCTGTGCTTTTTCTCTGACTCGTCACAATGTAAAAGTTGTGATTTAATATTCGTGACAGCCCGCGTACGGCTACTTCATCAACAAAAGTACCATCTTTACTCAA
>NW_022711588.1:0-5911 GCF_011630105.1 Anneissia japonica
GTTTGCAAAGCTGCTATGTAGGTTCTGAGATAAAATTAAAAAATCGAAGTTACAGTAACTTGTAGGAGCTATTCAATAACTTCACTAGTGTAGTTTGTATTTCAACATATTTTTTCTGGTGTCTATGTTTGGAGAACTCTGTATCTATTTGCATGTCCGTTTACGTGGTTACATCTTGCAAATGACTAACAAGCCCATCACTGCAAGGTTTCAGATGTCGGTGCTCAGGAAAATCCAAGAAAATGACTATTTCAAAAAAGTATTTACAATGTTATACAGTACGAAAATACTGTATAACAATTATTCTACACTAGTTAGTCTTTTGGCAAGGCGTTATCATTGCCTCCACCCAGGAGTAAAAGAGGGTGCTTGGTAGGTTCTAAAGCAAATACTAGCTGAAACATGTGATTAGCATTTACGGCGAATGCATAAGATTTAGGCCTAGTAGTAGTAGTAGTGTAGATAGTAGACCCCAGAACCTGTCTCTTATACACATCTAGATGTGTATAAGAGACAGGTACTATATACTGTCAATCTTTGGCGCAAAATTGCTAGGCCTACGTAGGGTAGGGCCGCCGAGGGCTAGCCACCACCCCCACCCTAACTAGACAAGGCTAGGCCATGCCTAGCTAATATGCTACCTAGGCCTAGCCTAGCTAGGCCTACTTTACTTACTTACACTTTCAACCTCCCGTTTTCGTCGGTATATAGATTTCGTTGTTTTTCTTTTTTGGTCTGAGATGGCATTTCCTCAACATCTTCTTCCTCGTTGTCCTTTATTCTACCCACTTATTAAAAGTTTTTATCTTTCTTGGGAAAGAGAAAAAACGATACTTTTGGGTGACTTATTTGCGTACCGTTCTATTGAAGCCGACTACACAACAACCGTCGGCATCTTGTTTGTTTACTTGTCGTCGGCGATTATCGTGTCAAAGTGCAATTTGATTGACCAATCACAAATCACTTACAGTCGGGAATATAACGCGGTTGTTTCAAATTATCTTCTTATACACATCTAGATGTGTATAAGAGACAGGCAATTGTTCACGGATAGCACATTATTTCAGCAGTGTAAAAAACTCTTTTTTATTAATTTCTCAAATTCAACAAATTGTTCAAGGTTAGTATTTTGTGACTGGTTTATTGACTACCCAAGGATTCCAAAACCTTCATTCATTGGATTTTTGAAAATGGTTTCATATCCATTTTAAAATATTGGAACCACGCTTCAAAAAAATATTAATGCAAATGCAAGGTCAATAAACAGACTTAGCGTGTCACTTGCTATGTACTAAAATAGCAATTGTTTGTATCCACCCTTTAGAATTTTGTGCACCACCCTTAAAATATTGAGGACATTTTCTGAAATTTCACCATTCTTTAAAAATCCTGGTGAAAGGGTTGCCATGGGGAACATAAGACAATGAAGAGGGTGAAAACAGTTCCATAATAAAAAATACTGTCCCTAAAGGTAAAATTTGACAATGTTAAGGAGAACCTCAGACGACAAAAGAATTCCCCATAAAATATGTTTTAAATGTAGTAGTAGTATCCGACGACAAGCAATCAAGAAAAAACTAAATTGGAACAACTCTCTCGACACGAAATGTTTAGTGTATCATGCCTCTGACCACAAGCAATCAAGAAAAGACAAGACAAGAACGACTCGCTCGACACGAAAATTTTAGTTTATTATTAGTTTATTGACAAACATTCAAATACCTCTGACCGCAAGCAATCAAGGAAAGACTAGACAAGAACAAACCCGCGCGACACGAAAAGTTTAGTGTATTATACAAACGTTGAGACCGCTACACAATGGCCTTTGCTTCGAGATTTGAGCATGAAGGCAAGGCAAAAGCAGCTTTCTTAGCTACGTTTTTTGTCCGCTGATCGGTTAAAAAACGTATTTCATTTTTATTTTATCACTGAAAAACAACTAGGCCTATTGTAAAATCTTTAGCCCATAAATATGATGTGTGTGAAGAAAACATTAAACAATATTTTAATTTGGACTTCAAAAAGCAGTTAAAAAGAAATGGCTATGAAATTTTAGGTGGGGGGTGCTAAAGCCTGTTTAGTCCGCCCCTGATCTGTATAAGAGACAGGATATATACTGTATTAACTTAAATGGTGGAAATTAAGCTTATAAATGCATTGAAATACTTCAACAAGTATAAAATATAAATGGGTACCTACGGTTCATTTCCATAGACATAATGTTATCAATATACTTTGCTTTAAAAATGTCTCGTGTAATTTCAATTGGTTGCCACAGAGGTCGCCGTAAAGCGCTTCTTTTGATGTATCTTGATATTTGTAAATGGGAGAGACTACCTTCTAAATCGTTAGTATTTGTATTGGTATTAACACATCAGCACACGCATAATTAACTGTGGGGAGACTTATACATTTCCCAAGGATATGGCCATAAAACACGCGGTGAAAATCATCAAGCCTGTCTATAATAAATTTGATATATGCAATAATTCTATTGCCCTTTGAAATAACTTGATGTATATGGAAGTTGTCCTTCAGATATCTCGAAATATGGATACCTAGGTATTTGTATTTTCAACTGCAAGGTTTGGTACAAATCAGGCGCTGGCCACAACTAGAATATTTGACTTTTCACAATTAAACTTAAATTTCCACTTTTTAGCGAAATCAGTGCCAATTCGCTCTACAAAACCAAGTCATTTTCCAAAAAAGGCTGTTTTGCCTAAAATCTTCTTTAAGTTTATTAACAACATTTGCAGTTTCGGTAGAATGTTTATCTTGTTCATCATTCATGTTTCTGTTAATTTTTCCTAATGTTCGTCAATAGTTTAGAACGTCTGGTGCATTTCCTCTTTATCGTAAATAAATAATCTCGTTTGTGCCCGGCAATTTTAAGCACTTTACTTATAATTGCTGTCAGGGACGTAGCCAGGATTTTGAAAGGGGGGGGGGCGTTATGCGAATTACGTAGGACCCCGCCGGGGTCAAGGGGGCCAATCGATCCCCCTGTGAAGTAGCGCACTGAACGTTCTTAGGACTGTTTGAGAGGATAAAGTGAAAATTGCAATAGACGCATATAAGCGCAAAAATAATTATATAATAAATCAACAGTGGCAGATCCAGGAGTTCGAAAGAGGTGAATCAGGGAGGGACTTTAACAGACCGAGGTAAGAAAATTTATGATTAGGGCATCTCTAGATGGCCGGAAATTACACTCTCGCACTTCAATTTGAATATATTTTTCTTTTTTTTTTGAAGAGGTGGGGGGGGAGAGGAGGGAGGGGAATTGAATCCACCTCTGCTCAAAGCTTGAATCCACCTCTGCTCAAAACATTCTTTATCCAGAATAGTCTTAATCACGAAAAATGGACATGAAAAACCAGATCACATCCTAAAAACAAACAGCAGTCACTAAGACATACATCAGGAGCCGACTCGATGGAGTTTATAATGTCATACCCAGGGAAGGGCACAGATCTGTTTTGAAAGGTGGAGGGGGAGGGCATTTTGTGAGTCGACAGTCAAAAATTTGAGGAAATAGTACCTCTAGATGGCCAGAAATGACACTTTTAGTTAAATTCATCATCATCACATCACCATTAGTCAAAATGAGGCGCCAAAAAAAATTCTCATGATCTTTTATCAGGGATTTTTGACAACCATAGAGATCTTATTAATGTGTGTGTGTATACCATAGAAAACAAAGCTTAAAAACATTTGTCTTTGAGTATGTACTTTACATAGGCCTACTTCAAAAAGGTGATTTCACAACCTCAGCTCCACCATGGCTGGGGCTGAGGTGAGAAAATTTGAAGAAATAGTACCTCTCGAGATGGCCGGAAATGACACTTTTATATAGTAAAATTCATCATCATCACATTACCATTATAGTCAAAATGAAACGCCAACAAATTTCTCATGATCTTTTATCAGGGATCTACCGTACTTAGGCGTAATTATAGCTTACTAGACTTTAACTAGGCCTATATACTATAGTATGATCAACAAATCACAACTTTTTTTTTTTCGCATTTAGCACAATTTTCTTCACTTTTTATTGCTATTAATATTATTATCAATTATTACTATCGTCGTCATCATCATTGTTATTATTATTATTACTATTAGTAGTAGTATTATTATTAAACAAACATGATCTTTGATCAGGGATTTTTGACAACCATAGAGATCTTATTAATGTGTGTGTGATATACCATATAAAATAAAGCTTAAAACATTGTCTTTGAGTATGTACTTTACATAGGCCTACTTCAAAAACGTGATTTCACAACCACCTCAGCCCCACCATGGCTCTGAGGTGAGAAAATTTGAGGAAATAGTACCCTCGAGATGGCCGGAAATGACACTATTATATAGTAAAATTCATCATCATCACATTACCATAATAGAGTCAAAATGAAACGCCAACAAATTTCTCATGATCTTTTATCAGGGATCTACTTAATATCCAGAACACCTTAGGCCTAATTATAGCTTAAAAAGCTTTAACTAGTATATATATATATATACACTATATTATGATCAACAAATCACAACCTTTTTTCGCATTTAGCACAATTTTCTTCACTTTTTATTGCTATTAATATTATTATCAATTATTACTATCGTCATCATCATCATCATTGTTATTATTATTATTACTATTATTAGTAATATTATTAAACAAACATTTAAAGAAACTTGCAAAAGGATAAAAACGAAATTGAACCACAGTATCGCATTTCTATCTTAAAAGACCTGGCCTGAGATTTATGGGTTTAAGATTTTTTTAAATCACGCTTAAGCCTATGTGTTCTATTAGGCCTCTATATATAACTGATGCGTATTGACATGTTTAGAAGTATTCACTTTGAGTGATCCCAGGAAAGAATTTGTATTGGCTCAAGAAAAGCTTTAAAATTTTAACACTGTGTACAAAGTGGGGGGTGGGGGGAGCCGCGGCTCCCATGGTTCCCCCCCACCCCACCTGGATACGTCCCTGATTGCTGTACTCATTTTTGCGATTGCTCCCCTTTAATTCTTTGCAACAGCTGCGGCAATTACGACCACCTTTGTTTTTTTTAAATTTCTAACTAATACTGCTCTACCACCACCAGTAATTCATTTTCGTGTTTGACTGGTAATGTTTAGAGGAATGCGCTGCCCCACTAGGTCTATATGTTTACAAGCTCATTATCAAATTGATTGATTATTTGTGATAATGGCTACACTTTAAGAGTCAGTTTATGTCTTGGACCGCTTGTTTTTCCAAGCAAACTGGCGTTTTTACGCTTTCTCTTGCTGTGGCACGCAGATTGACCACACGATACGCGACCGGGGCTTCCGTCTACTGGCCTTCACTTGTTGATTGTGTTGATGATAGTTTTCTTTTCATTTTTGTCTCCGTCAGTCAATCAACTTAAATCGAAGCAATCACAATTGGTTCAAGTTAAGTTTTACTTACTTTTTTGCAGGAAGCCAGTGCACAATAACGATAATTGCATGTTTATTGAGAGCGATTGTGAATCGATCTGAACATAAAATTCTTCTGAGGTGGTTTGTTTGTACAATGGAACTAAGTTGTTGCGATGGTGTTACGTTCTAAAGTACGCGATGCGCAACGTATGACCAGTCAGCAGCAAGTTCGATTTTCCGACAGAGAACGTCATAATAATAAGATGCGTGCGTTGGGCTGGTAGTCTGTGCATGTGACGTAACATCAAAATCTTTTCTCAGCTTTCATTCCCGGAAGTTGGGCCCATCGAGACAACATTGCCCTAGGGGGTTCGGGGGCATGCCCCGCGACATTTTTGTGTTCTAGAAGCTCGAACATAACATTTGAGGCATTCAGTGCTATAATTTTTTTTTCTCTCCTTTTTTCTTTTTTTTTACCTCCAAAAAAAAAAAGGGC
>NW_022711588.1:5921-8786 GCF_011630105.1 Anneissia japonica
GGGGGGGTGCGGGACCGAGTGCTTCCGAATCGGTAAGAATAATGCATATAGACATACTTTTCCAAAAGTCTATATTGTAGAAGTGGAAAACGCAAGTGACGACGCCACCTTTGCTGTCGTCGGAAACACGCGGACCCCAATCCGCTGGGCGGAAGCTCAGACAATAGCATTTTGAGAGCCTGAATCTCATAATCCGTGAATATTCTATTTAAATTTTCATTCATTTGGGAGCTATTTGCACCATATAGGTGGAAACACAAGCCACTAGCTGGGGGAACAAAACTCGGGATTAAAGGCCTTAGTAGAGCCATTTCCATGCATCTAGAGGTACCTATTTTAAAGATGTGCTCACCTAAGTCCCAACCATGGTGATCCCTCGTCAAAAACTTGGACCCCTCTCCGGCCCTGCCAGTGGTAAAATAACGCTTTTTGCATTCGGGTGATGAAGGTGGAAGTGGCCCGCCCCTCGTCCCCTTGGCCGTCGCTTTCGAAACACAAGTAATTTTGTTCAACATTTTCTTCGATTTTTAACTACAGTAAGTTGAAAACATCAACATGACGGATTCCGGTGTTAACTGACTACAGCAAAGATTATAAATACTTTTTGATTACAGATACTCTCGCTATTGTTATATAAAAAAAAGGAACTTGATGTAAATTACAGTAATGTATTTTTATTAATTGGTGCATGTTCTTAACAAAAACTGGTTCAAGTTAAGTTTTACTTACTTTTTTGCAGGCACCACGTGCAAAACAACGATAATGTCAGCTTTTTTAAAGAGCAAGTGTGAATCTAATCGATCTGAACATTTTGAAAGACAAATCCTTCTGAGGTGGTTTGTTTGAAGAATGACTTGTTGCGATGGTATTACCAGGAGTATTACGTTCTAAGGTGCGCAATGCGCAACTAGCTTAGGCTACGTTCAGACCTGTGAGATACGCCAGGCGTATCTAACGCCGGGCGTACGTTAATCCATGGCGTAACTAGCGAGATGTCCAGACTGGGCGATTAATGAACGCTAGCGTAAGTATTCGCGCGAAATATTCGTATTCGTAATTCGCGCATTTTATTTTCTGTTTACATCTAGGTTTCTTTTGATTGGTCAAATCTTGGCTGAGTTCAAAATCACTGATGCGTGACTGTCGTAACTCAGTGGCGTACGCTAATCTGGGGTCTGTTGCTAGGTTAACGTACGCCAGTGCTTGTGCCATAATACTGGCGTTCGCTACGCCGCGCACAAGTTCACACCACTCGATTAACGTTACGCTAGCGTAAGTCGTTGTGTCTGAACATAGCCTCACTGCTGACCAGTCAGCAGCAAGTTCGATTTTACGACAGATAGAACGTCATAATAAGATGCGCGCGTTGGGATCTGTACATATCAAAGGCTATGTTCAGACACAACGACTTACGCTAGCGTAACGTTAATCGAGTGGTGTGAACTTGTGCGCGGCGTAGCGAACGCCAGTATTATCGCGCAATCACTGGCGTGCGGTAATCCAGCAACAGACCCCAGATTAGCGTACGCCACTGATTTACGACAGTCATGCATCGGTGATTTTGAACTCAGCCAAGATTTGACCAATCAAAATCAACATAGGCTACGTTCAGACCTAAAATGCGCGAAAGACCTGTGAGATACGCCAGGCGTATCTAACGCCGGGCGTGCGTTAATCCATGGCGTAACTAGCGAGATGTCCAGACTGGGCGATTAATGAACGCTAGCGTAAGTATTCGCGCGAAATATTCCTATTCGTAATTCGCGCATTTTATTTTCTGTTTACATCTAATTTATTTTGATTGGTCAAATCTTGGCTGAGTTCAAAATCACCGATGCATGACTGTCGTAAATCAGTGGCGTACGCTAATCTGGGGTCTGTTGCTGGATTACCGTACGCCAGTGATTGCGCGATAATACTGGCGTTCGCTACGCCGCGCACAAGTTCACACCACTCGATTAACGTTACGCTAGCGTAAGTCGTTGTGTCTGAACATAGCCATAGATGTAAACAGAAAATAATGCGCGAATTACGAATACGAATATTTCGCGCGAATACTTACGCTAGCGTTCATTAATCGTCCAGTCTGGACATCTCCCTGGTTACGCCATGGATTAACGTACGCCCGGCGTTAGATACGCCTGGCGTATCTCACAGGTCTGAACGTAGCCATAGAGATATAATAAGAATACTAGAGCGCTAACCGCAATGTATTCGATGTTCGAAATACGCAGAACTGTGGTGTGTGTACCATCCAAGATGGCTACCATAGATTTAGCCAATCAAATTTCGCTAAGCGCCATCGTTTGCAAATGCGCCCTCAATTTACTCAGAAAGTTCAGTACAGCTAGTTACCTGTATGTTTGAAACTCGAGCGTTTAATTTTTATTCCTTGGTACTTTATTTTTGAATAAGATGCTTCACTTGGCCTCGTTTTGGCTACAATAGTTTAATAATTTGTTATTACCATTACTCATTATCATTAATGAAATAATAGTCAGTCAGAGGGCTTATTAATATGTAATAATATGTATACTAAGCCTGAAGGTGGCGCTTTACTACGACGGCCATCTTGGATGGTACACATACATAACTCTGCATTGCTGCGCCATCTTGTCAGCACTCTAGTTGTTTAATAGCTCTATGTTAATAGCTCTATGGTACCATTCAAGATGGCTGCCATAGATTCAGCCAATCAAATTTCCCCTGAGCACTATCATTTTCAATGGCGCCCTCAATTTACACAGAAAGTTCAGTACAGCTAGTTACCCGTATTTTGAAACTCGAGCGTTACGGTGTATGGTGTAATGTACACGATTTTAATTCTTTTTAATATTTGAATAAGATGCTCTACTTGGCCTCTTT
>NW_022711589.1:0-510 GCF_011630105.1 Anneissia japonica
GTATTTCTACCATGTGTTTGGTAGTACATACCACGCTGTAAGTAGCTATTTTTATTTTCGGGTACATACATAAAAAAAAGATTGAGTAAGTTGCATACGTAGTTTTTCCATGAATCGATAAATCCCAAAAAGAAAGGTGGGGGTGGGGAGATCCTGTGGTTCTTCTCCAGGAAAATTTTGATTCCTAGATGGCGGGAAATGAGCTTTCCCCGACTTTTGTGGTGTCTTTTAATGACTTTTGAATTCTTCAAAATTAAAGGTTCCCCCCACCCCCACCCCCACCCCTTGAAAATGATTCAATTAATCAATGAACTCCAAAGATAAAGGGTCCGGGTTCCCCGGAAAAATTTCGATTTCTAGATGTCAGGAGATGAGCTTACCTGACTTCTGAAATGTCTTTTAATGATTTTTAAAGTTCTTCAAAATTCAAGGTTTTCCCCTCTTTTAAAAGGTCAGGTAAATTTTTCTCATTTTTTATTTTATGTGTGTATACATACATAAACAAATGAG
>NW_022711590.1:0-739 GCF_011630105.1 Anneissia japonica
CCTAAAGGACTACAATTTCATGTCAGGTCTGGTATTCCATTCGCAGATCGTGACTTCCATTCCCGGTGGAATGGCGTCCTTAACAAAAATGCATGTCGATTAAATGAGGTCCTAATTGGCAACTGCCGCAAACTCCTCAAAGACATCGACAACCAAACTCACTTTAGGATTAGAAGGTTAAAAAGAGACCTTCCTATATCTGAGTTTCAAAACAAACTCAAGATTATTGCCAAGGATTGCCTTAAGCTTTCCAAGGAACTTTCCCTGAGGAGACAACACAAATTTGGTCGAGACAATATCACTTCAACACAAGTGATCGAACCTTCGCACAATATTCGGCTTTCACGTAAATCTAGAAGGTTCATTCGGCGCTTTAGTGATAATCCGTGCAACACCACGGATTCAGTTGTTCAAATTAACTGTCAACTTTCCGAAGAAGAAACCAAACTTCTATCCCGAGGACTCAAATTTTGCCCAAAACCGAGGCAGGCTGACCCACAACAACTATTTTTGGATCTGGAAGCTTTCTTCCGACGTTTAAGATGCCGTGAATTTTTCGCCGATTCTGATGGCAACACCACGGATAACACGGGCAATGTTACTAAATTCAAACCTAAAAGTACATGGAATCCCCCTAAGAATCGTTGCCCAGCTTTAGAAACTTTCATTCAGGTCATTGAGGAGGACGTTAAAAACCACACTCCTAGTCCAGATTTCCGCGACAATCTCACAAAAAACG
>NW_022711591.1:0-561 GCF_011630105.1 Anneissia japonica
CAAAATGTCCTAATACGTGCTCTAATTTAGTCAAAAAGTGATTTTAAGCATTTTGAAATTTTGACTAACGCGTGCACGCGCGTTAATAAACGCACGCGTCAAATTAGGGTACTGTACATTCAACATTAACCCAAAGTTAATGCTCACTTAATACGATTTCAAAATGGTAATTGGTTAGGCTGATATGATCGATAATGTAAAAACGCAAAATTGCACGTAGATGACGTCACGCATGTCTGAGAGCGTTGAAAACCTTACCATGACTATTCCAGGCGAAGACAAAATGATCGATGTAGCGACCGTGTGCGTAACTCGTGGCAATTTTGAGATATCGTGCGAACAGAAAAGGGGAGAAAGGTAGAATAAAAACTAGATTTGAACTCGTCACTGAGGACGAGTTAGGTGATCCGCCGCACTTTGACCCTCATTAAGATCACGCGGTGCTGATTGAAAAGTGTCATAATATGCTAAAATATCCTGTAATTAGTTTTTTTTTAAAAGAATAATTTTGAGCACTTTAAAAGATTTCCGCATGTGTACACGTACGTCTTGACGCCCGTG
>NW_022711592.1:0-364 GCF_011630105.1 Anneissia japonica
TCCACGCGCGCCGGTTCAGAAATGAGGGCGTGCTAGTTATTTTATATCTTCGAAACCACAGTGCCTTGGATGTGGTAGCCGTTTCTCAAGCTCCCTCTCCGGAATCGAACCCTGATTCTCCGTTACCCGTGACGACCATGGTAGGCGCATAACGTACCATCGAAAGTTGATAGGGCAGACATTTGAAGGATCCGTCGCCGGTGCTAGACCGTGCGATCAGCAAAGTTATCCAGACTTCACCAAGGGGACCGGGCAAGCCCGGATTGGCCTTGTTCCTAATAAAAGCACGCCTTCCGCGAGGTCGGCGCTTGTTCGCATGTATTAGCTCTAGAATTACCACAGTTATCCATGTAGGTAACTCAGT
>NW_022711592.1:399-1242 GCF_011630105.1 Anneissia japonica
AATAATCCTAATGAAATATATGATATCTGTCTCTTATACATGCATGGCTTAATCTTTGAGACAAGCATATGACTACTGGCAGGATCAACCAGATATCTACCGGAGGAGCGCCTACGCTCCTAGCTCACCGGTCGTGCACCTGTCGTAACGACGTGGTGCATGGGCTGGATTCCATCAACCTAAAAAAAATTGGCCACGGGAGAAAAGCAGGCTGGCCAGCCGCGCACGGCTGGCAAGCCAATCTCTTTTCATCGTTAACTCTACCTTCCAATGCTAGGCCACAAATCGACTAAATCGGTGGACGACCGTCGAGGAGCCGGCGGCCGGGAGCGCAGATTGTCTGAGCGCGCCCGCGTCGCAGAGCCTGTGAGGCGTCACTAACCGAGCCGAAACGTAGGCGCCAAGCCACCAGGCCCAACACCACAGCGCAACCACCATCGAGCACCTCGCCGGGCGCCCATCGGGTTGGCCAAGGGAGACTCGCCGCTAACTACGTCTGTTTTTAATCGTCGCTCTTCACAGACACACTACCCCATATATATAGCTACGAAGCTCATTCCTTGGTGATCGCAAATAAGCGTCCCCTTTTTCGGACTTTGCCACCGGCTCGAGTTTGCCCAAGACTCAGGCCCTATTTCCATCAGCAATGGAAGGCGTTGATGTTTGAAAGCCAGTCAGACCACTTCCTGGTCGCGGGCCAACATTTCACCCCACTCCCACCCTCGGCCTAGCAAAGCCTGGCCTGGCCTGGCCTAGCCTAGCCTAGCCAAGCCAAGTCTAGCCTAGCCTAGCCTAGCCTAGCCTAGCCTAGCCTAGCCTAGCCTAGCCTAGCCTAGCCTAGCC
>NW_022711594.1:0-1911 GCF_011630105.1 Anneissia japonica
CAAATTGCTTGAAGAGAGAGTCATTATTTGTTTGTAGCGTTTCCTTTTTTGTTTGCAGCGTTTCTCTTTAGTTTGCAGTGCGCTCTCTTTTTTGTTTGCGGCGTTTCTGTTTTTGTTTGCAGCGTTTCTGTTTTTGTTTGCAGTGCGTTTCTTTCTTTTGCAGCGCGTTTTCTTTTTTGTTTGCATCATTTCTTTTTTGTTTGCAGCATTTCTTATTTGTTTGCAGCATTTCTTTTTTGTTTGCAGCATTTCTTTTTTGTTTGCAGCATTTCTTTTTGTTTGCAGTGTGTCCCTTGTGGGCCATCGTATAAATCACCTTGAAATAAACAAAAATAAAACTTTGAAATTGTCGTAACTAAAGTAAATGTTTTGATAGAATGTTATTGCAGCATTAAACGCGCGCTTTAGAAATTAGCCAACTGACGCATATGCCACAATTTTGCACGTTTGTTGGCTGTAGGCCTAAATGGCTTTTCCCAGCGCTAGATGAAAACGCCGTTGTGCTTGTTATGTCTTTCTTTTTCTTACATACTTCTTTCCGTATCTTTTAGAATTGGGTTATTCCAGCCCGCACTTTGGTCACTTTCCATGATTGGTTCTTTTCCAAACCTTGTCGAAGCATAGACCGTATATCAAGGATGTGCCTCCTAATATTTAGTGTCAATCTAAAGTGAGGTGTGGATGTGAGGACCAATTAAAGAGATTTAAGGGCAAACACTCTACACCAGATATTTCAAAAACGGGTCTGATCTGAATAAGCCGTTTGGGAAAAATAACTAAGTTACAAGGAAGAAATTATTTTGTTTTGGTGACGATCCAATTTAGGGTGTAAATTTTAGGGTCATTTAAACTTCTGACATCACAGACATAAATATCTCAAAAACATAATCAATTGGTAAAAGTAATAGTTTATCATGGTCCAATAAAGGAATGATCAAATTAATTTTTGTGACGATCCGGCCTAGGGTGTGGATAATCAGTGAGTCTAAATGAAAATTTTCAGAATATTTTTTTCTGTGTACAATGAAGAAATGATTAAATTTTTTGTAACACTCCGGCGTAGGGTTTGGCTACGAGGACAATTAAAATGAAAAGTTCCAGACTAGATATTTCAAAAAATAATGAACTGATCTGAATGAAATTTTCGGGAAAGTTTACTCAAGTTACAAGATAGAAATTATCAGGTGTTAGTGACGATCCAAATTCAGGTGTGAATTTGAGGGTAATTTAAAATGCTTACGTCCCAGTTATAAATGGATCAAAATGAAACTTTGCAGAATAGTTTTTCATGGTCCAATGAAGAAATAATCTAATTTTGGTGATGATCCGAAGTTAGAGTGTGGATATGAAGACCATTTAAAGATTTTTTTTTTGACAGTTGATTAAATTAAATAACGAAATTTCTAAAGCGTTTAAACCAGCTTCAGCTAGGTTAAACACAAAACCACCGTAATTATTATGAATCGCTATGAACAAAAAATGCATAGGCATCAGATCGATTCATAGTGCGCAATGGTTATAAATGAGTCTCAATGTACCTTGCCATTATATTACCATTGCAGCAGCAGTAGTTGGAGTCTCAGTAACGTCGCGTTAGTTGTAAACTTGATTCTCTATTCTTGTTAGTTCCTTATTTGTTTTTAGTACTATAAGTTTTTTTTTTATATTTCGTGTATTATTTTATTTTTCTTTTACTTTATAACTTTTAATGACTTTTTTTTTTTGGTTGCAATTTCAACTTCATTTCTCATTATACCAACATGCAACAACAGCAACACAAGTAACACGTAAAAATGGAAATGAACTTACCCGTAGGTAAAGTGGAAAAATCCAACAGTCACTAAAAGCATAGAGAAAATAGAACAGAAGGAGTAACATCGACTTTATCGCTTATCTTTAATCCAATTAAAC
>NW_022711595.1:0-221 GCF_011630105.1 Anneissia japonica
TTGGATTGAACTCTATATTCAGCTATGTTTAAAGCAGTTCTGTATAGGTAATATTCATATAAAAGATTTTTGTCATAAACTTCTTTCAACCTTGTGTTTACTGTTGTGTAGTTAAATGTATATACCCAGTGAGTGATCAGCGAGATAATGAAAGCTGATGGGATGCAACTGGCTGAACTGAGGTATATTAAAAATTTATTTGTTTCACCTTATTGGAACCA
>NW_022711595.1:247-520 GCF_011630105.1 Anneissia japonica
AGTCCATATTATCAAGGTCTTCAAGCAGTTAAACAAAAATCAACAGGCATGGCAAGAAATACTGATTAATGTTATTTATTTACATTGCATGCAAATAAAAACATTTGAAATTTTACATCAGCCTCAATGTGTTCTATTTGAAGTATATACTCAGCCTTAGTTTTCTTTTAAAATGTACATTCTTTTTAATTATAGAAAAAAAGCGTAAAAATAGAATCAAAATATATTATATATTTACAGGAATTTCCTGTCTCATTCAAAGTCGATAACATT
>NW_022711596.1:0-990 GCF_011630105.1 Anneissia japonica
TTTGTAAAGCCTAAACAAGGAGCAATTTTCTTGGCCTTACGATGAACTTTGAAACATATTTATGGAGCATAAATAATATAATTCTTCATAAAATATTCACATTTATACTGTGCATTAAAACAGTTTGGATATGTACAGTAAATACAAACAGCAAAATAGTTATATACATTCATTTTTAACTACAGTATATGAAAATACGAAACTTCTCTTGTTTTATAAATGTCTGTAGAAAATAGTTTGAAATGACCAATAATTTAGAAACCTACAGCGTAACAGTTACTACAATAAAGATTTTACAATTTTACATACACACACTGTACAGCACTCTATCTGATTAAAAAAAATCAAATCTTGTTGAATTGTGACAATGTGCATATAGAATGTGGCACTATTTTTAAGCATGTTTATCGCATAACACTTGTGTTTCTACTCATAACTTGAAACGTATGTGGTCTTGCATTTTAATGTTGTTCTTTACTTCTAAAATATTAAACTGAAGTGGCCAGCAGCATTAAAACAAGATGGTTAGTATTGGGTGTTTACATTTCAATGGGTATTATAGTAATTCAGGGTCAAAAAAAGATGCAAGAGCATAGGAAGTCCTATCTGGGTACAAAACAACAATACAGTAAATAAATCTACACAGTACTGTATTTAGAATATCTATTAGACAAATATTTATAAAACTACAGTTCCATATACTTATACCTGAATTTGTGTATAAAGTTTAACACAAACTTCAAATAAAGTGAATTTCTGGTGTAAGATTACCTACAGTAGATAATAATAATAAAATCTTTCACCTCTTCACCCAGACATTCCTCAAAGTCAGTAAACTTTACTGCAGGGGGTCCAAGATGGGTAAATTATGTTTAACTTTTGGACAGCTTTGGACAGCATAACATGTTCTATCCACCAAAGGTGAAACCGAAATAATAAAATGTTAGCTGTTTTTTTTTTTTTTTTTTAAATAATAAATTATTATAATGT
>NW_022711597.1:0-1579 GCF_011630105.1 Anneissia japonica
GAAGCGAAAGAAAATAACAAAAAAAGGGGGGGGGGGGTGGATGCCTTATTCACTACTTTTTCTAATATCTTCATCTTTTGATTTGTCAAAACTATACCAAAAAAAAAATTTACAAAATACTTACTACACAAATCAGTAGACCTCCAGTTTATCACAACACCCTTCTTGCGTGCCTCGTGTGCGTACATGCCTAAAATATCACACAGACATTTCTCGTTTGCAGGACAAGCACATACATCGTACAGGCAAGCACTGAAGTATGGATTTGGATCTACAATTACATGGGCTGGTTTGAATACATCACCCTGTAAATGAAAAAAAAAATGTATAAATAATGTGTTAAATCATGCAGATTTAAGTATTAGAAGATTTTAAAACAATTTAAATTACTTGAATATAATTTTTAAAAATTATTTCTAGCTTGGAACGATTGAAGAAGAATAATCAATACATATGGAAATTTATAAATTGCATTCAAGTCAAATTTAAAAAAAAAGGACCACCAAATCCACCCATTGGAACTTACACTACACCCAAACAACACACCTACTTTCCAAAACACCTTACCAAAACGTAACTGAACACAGAAAACACACCAATCCAAAACACCTTAACCTATCCACACTTGGCATACTGTACCTGTACCTCGCACCAACTCATTTGGCACACCTCACACCAACTTACACATAACATCAAATTTTTACCCAGGCTCACCAAGTGAATATGCTAATTTTTATTTTCAATATTCCACAAACCTTTAAAATACTGCACTGAGTACGAGCTCTGACCTCCAGGTCACCTCCAGCTTTGATGCATGGCTCCAACTCGTTGCCTTCACGACAAGAACATTCTGGGAATTCCCCGACAAGGAATGTGTTACCATAATCGGATGCTGTCGACATTAACGTTCCATTGCTACTCCTAAGATAAAAACAACATTTTATATTTTTACACAATATTCAGTTTTATATATTGTGTGGAAAAATTCACAAGCATTCCAATATGAAACTATAATACAAAATGGACAGATTTTTTGGGTATTATATGTTTCATTGTGTACCAATATAAAATATAATACTAAAATCTCTGGAATTGACCAACCAAATAAGCTTTACCAAAAGTTGTTGGCAATAGAATGTAGCAATTTTATGGAAACACAGCTTGAGAGGTGGAAAAGGATTGCCAATAGTTATTATTAATGTAATGTGAGCAGACTTGAAATCATGTACTTTCAGTTCATTATCCAATCATGTGGAAGAAAGCTGTATCCATAACATTAAACAAACCTGAAATCATCACTTGGATCGTTGTTATAATCTCCACATAATCCGCACAGTTGACCCTTCCATGACACGTCAGCTGACACTTCAGCCATGTGCCGACCGTCCCATGAGACGGTGATGCCAAGACTTGAGTGTACAACCACCAACAAACCTAAAAATAAATAAATTACAGTAATGAAATAAAATAAAATATATATAGTCTACATTGTTAGTGTATTAGACAAAATTCAACAATAACAAATTATGTTCGGGTCTATTTTTAGGCTGGGTCCCTATTACGGAAATTTCCTTTTTAT
>NW_022711598.1:0-548 GCF_011630105.1 Anneissia japonica
GTGAAAAATGTTTTTAAAAGTGGGCATAAACATAGTATAAAAGTTAAAGGTTCTTGCATGCCAATGGAAAACATAGATTTAACAATAAGTTTGCTTTAGGCCTTTATTCTAACCTAATAATTGGATGTGGACCTCCCCTTGACTCATTTTTGGTAGATATATATGAAGTTAACTGGAAAAGAAAGTAAAAGCTGAAATATAATTATTTCAACTCTATTTGTTTTTTACATGTTTGATGTATTTTACATTCATAGAAATTTAATCTCTGAGTATTGTTTTTTTTTTTTATCTTCTTTAGGCAAAGAAAAAAAAGCACACCAGAAATCGGTATACATTACATTTCACTTAATTATGTTTCAATCAATTAATTAAACAATCAGGTCTATCCTCCTCCCATGCTCCCTACCTACCAATGAAAAGGTGTCATTTAAAATAATACGTACAAATGATTCATTTAAATTGCATATATTTTCTGTCATTTCTAATCTAAACCATATTCATTGTTTACAAAGTTCATAAGCGTAAACCAATTTATTTCCAGACGCGCG
>NW_022711599.1:0-385 GCF_011630105.1 Anneissia japonica
CCCGGTTCCTGATCTCTTATCGCGTTCGTCGACGTGACGACCGCGCTGGTTGTTGCAGCCGCCGCAGCAGCAGCATCCCTCTGGGAGTTAAGATCCGCCAGAGAACTTCGCAGGTCGGTAACGCTCTTCAGGTACCTTTCGGTGGCCCTGTACGCGATGCGATCGGAGTCGTTCTCCACGAAGTCTTCCACGCGAAAATTTTCGGCAAAGAATCTGCAAAGTTCCATTTGCGTGACGACGTGTTACATCCGAACGTCTGACGGAAATATGACGCTGAGGTTGTCGCTGAATCGTCTGCCGATCCCCACCGCCTTCGGCAACGACGGCGGTGGAGACACGTCGGTCACGGAGGCGAGGTTCGAGGAACTTAGTCGCAAGCACGCCA
>NW_022711599.1:464-1101 GCF_011630105.1 Anneissia japonica
GCAAACTTAACTCGTTGAGCGACGAGAGGGATTCGCTGCGCAACAGACTCGATCGCGTCGCGGATCGTCGGTGGGAGGAGGACGAGGAACCGACGGACGTCGAGAGGTTGGCCGAGGTGTACGCGAGCATGGTGAACGTGGACCTGACGGAAGTCAAGAGCAAACGCACGATAAACGGAGTGGACAGCTACTACGGCGTCGCCCCGTGGTTCCGGCAGCTGCTGGAAGACACGTTTCGCTATCTGGACGGAAAGCTGAAGGGAAGCATGGGAATGGGATGCGACGCGTTCGTGTCCGCCATGGTGTCCAACGGGGCAGCGGGTTCCCTGTGCGAGATGCTGAGGCAGTTTCAGGTGTACAAAACGAACAAGAACAAACTTACCACCAAGGGAAACCACAAGAGGATCGATCAGAACCTTTCCTAGGAATATCGAAGATTCGTCCGAGTCATACTGTCCATCTTGGTGGGCGATGCGGCTCGGCAGACGTCACCGTAGGAGAACACGTCGAAGTACGCCACGTCGGATTTCGCAATCAGGTCGCTCGGCATCTCTTTCGTTGGAGACACGCGGACGACGAGCGCGTCCTTATCGACCTTCCCAGAACTTCTAAATTCCACGAACGGCGGTATCTCGAA
>NW_022711600.1:0-1095 GCF_011630105.1 Anneissia japonica
AGGCCAGCAAAGTTGATTTCAAGAACATTTTGTTGTTAAGTACAGTACAATGTTTTTTGTATCTTTCCCACTCGTCTCATATTTTAAAATTTTAAGCTAATACAGTAGCAATAAATGTAACTTGTTCTTCCCTATTCTTTACATTGGTATAAACTACAGTAACTATAAATCCATATATTTGATATTTTGATAATAAATAGAGTGTGTAAAATGCAGTGATATATATTGTAATTACCTAACTGCTTCAATGTTGCTTTATTCTGTGTACAGTAAAACAATTTTATATTAACTGTGAGAAAATACACTTGAAATAAATTATTTGCCATGTACAACGATGATAGATTGTGTTTCAAAATATTTATTTAGTAACACCAGTAGTCTTGAATTTACTGTATGTACAACAATAACGATGTTGAATATCATCATGAAAGAAGAAATCTTGGCTATGGTAAATAATACAGGACAATCAGACATGATAAATAGAGCAGTGCAATTAAAAATTGCCTAAGACGACTAATAATATACTCTTAATAATTTCTAAGTCAATCTAATTTTACATGCTGAATTGTTGTGTTTTCCATTACCGTAAGTGCAAGTCAAATTTTGTTAGGGTCAAACAATTTCTCAATATGACATAGGAAAGTTCAACTATATATTTTAAGATACTAAACAAAAAATGGTGTATAGCAAAAAATTGAAGCTTTGTCTTAAATTCCAATACAATTGATCAGCATGCAGACATAGGCATAATCCAGGCATTAAAAAATAAGCAGTTTCATAGAATAACTTTAGACAATACTCTACAAAGCCATACATTAAAATAGTTGTTCATGTATATATTGAGCCACATTTTCATACTGTACTATCAACTTCGCACATTACGTATTTCAAAATTAATCCTCACAATTTTTTTTCTAAATCTCGGCCACATATTTGCTTCAAAAGGATTACTATTGAATGGGATTATAATACCATTTAATAATATTAAATATATTTTGCAAGTGAAACAGGTACAGTAATACTGGTACAATATTTATTTATTTATTATAAATTTGGCATGCAATATAAACCAGATGCTGCAATATAAACCAGATG
>NW_022711601.1:0-3255 GCF_011630105.1 Anneissia japonica
CTGCTTTATTATCAATCGTCTCACGGAAGTCATTGCCAATGTTTATGAAAATGTGCAGCAAAATAAATTTAATGTTGAAAGCTCATTACCAGATCAGTGGTGGATTCATAGGGAAAACCCTCACAAAAAAAGTGGGTGTGGTCATTGCTCAAAAATGTACAGGTAATTGATTCTACCTACTAATATGGAGAAATACTTTTTTCCACTTCCCAGCTGAACTGTGGTTTTTGCCCCCGACAGGGGGGTCTTTTACACCCCCTCCCCTCCGCCACCCATGCTCCCGGAATAGGCCTTTTTCACGAATCGGTAGACACCTTGAAGTGATGACAAACATTGCAAATCAGCGGTGCGTAACCAACAGAAATGTTATTTAAAAAATCATAACTCCATAACGGGGCGTCGTATTCAAAAAGTTTTTCCACCAAAATGTTCTTCAAAGACTAGTCGTGAGAACGCCCGATCGGTTAGCGCTAACAGTTAGCTCCTGATCTGGATACTAGGGCTCTCGTGTCAACCAAGCTCTAGCCCAACCCAACTTCAATTAAATAAAATCATACACACTGGTTTTTGTTTGACGTCGTAATAATTTATGTAGGCCTGAAAGGCCTGAAGAAAGCGTTCTTCAGGCCTTTCGTTTCATCTATCGATGGAAGAAATATTACGCATCCAACTACTCCGTGTTGTTGGAATATAATATTATATTCCTTATGTTTTTGATTTATTTTTCTCTGTGTAGGCCTATAGGCTTAAAGAATGAGATATAATTAAATTATCTGACCTTTTTCAAGAGGAGAAAACCTTGAATTTTGAAGAACATCAAGCCTAAAGGTCAATTAACGACGCCTCAGAAGTGGGGAAAGCTCATTTCCGGCCATTTATGATTTAGGAATCAAAATTTTCCAGGGGAGGACCCCTGACCCCCCAACCCCTTTCATTTTAGGTTTATTTGGAAACAATTGGAACCCCACTCTTTATCTGCCCCTGCTTTTGATTCGCCAGTTAACAATGCCAATATTAATGCCAGGTCGGTATTGCTATTGGTCAATTCCACTTCCAGCAAAAGTTTCTGACCGACCGCCACTTTCCCAGACCATGAAAAACAGGAGAATTGAAATAAATACCTGCCTCTCGTTTATGCCTGTCTTCGTAACCTCGGCCCTTGTTGTAATAGTTAAGAAATGGCACTGGACAGCGGTACTAAAGCCTCCATTAGCTAGGCCCAATTCGATCTTTCTGTACTGCTGTAAGATGGCAGGTAACAAGGCGTGTGGCGTGTGGGATTTTCCAACTTCAAACAAGACGCCCCTGGATTACAACTTTAACCAGGGACCTGCGACCTGCTGAGCAAAGGGATCAACAAGAACAAAAGTCTGTTTGCAAATTTTATGCAACTATACCATGCTGGTAAGATGGTCTCCACAAAAGCAGGGAATATACACAAAAATGCATTATGCCAGGTTATGTCGAGTTGTGAATATTGTCCGAAACAGATATTTATCAAATAAAAGGAAGAACATTCAGAGACTGGCTCTGCTCTTTTGTGGAATGTTTAGCAAAGTTGGTGGCGCTATTTGTTTTGACGTCAAAATGGCAGCGCCCATGAGTGAACCGTGGAGAACGATTCCACTTGGTATGAAAGTACAGTACAATATTTCATTTTGTAGGAAAAGTTTAATAACTGTATGAATGATGTTCATAGTTTTAAAGACAGGTGTTGCCTCGTCCTTCATCATATTGGCCTAGCTTAGGGGGGCCTAGTCCTACAGGCTAGCAGTAGCTAGCAACCAAGAAAAAGTCAGAGGCCAGCACCCTATTGTTAGGCCTAGGCTAGCTTAGAGGCGCAGCCTAGTGCCGAGAGGGCTAGTCTAGTCTAGGTCTAAGAATGAATAGATGGCCTAGACTCCTGGTATGGTACGGGACTCACCTAGGGCTCCCAGCCTAGGTTAGGGAAATTTTTGTTTGCCGACCAGGCCTTAGTTTACACTGGATTTTATTTTTGGAAGTGGATTTACGTCGCCATAAACAAATCAGGAAACAATATATCTAAGTGAATATATAATGCATGCACGGTCATATTTTAATGAACTTGAATGAAAACATTAAAATGTTATTTAATTTGTGATGACTATCGTACAACAATACAGACTTAAGTCTAGAAGAATATCATTTTGATTCTGAGGTAATTGAGTGCTAGTTTTAGCAGGGACCCTTCATGTTTTAGCGTAGGCCTAGTATTGTACTTTTTAAAGTGTGTTCATTCAACATATGACGTGATTAAAATGACTAGAACACAAATATTTGCAGCTGATAATATCACTTTTATTTAAATTGTTAACACAATGATTTAATTTATTTTAATGATTGCTACATACTATTGTAGGAAATTAAATTATGTTTAATAAAAACAAAATCATAATGAAATCTGTGCCGTTGGAAGCTTGGGTACCGCGGTTTGGGCCGACGCTAATTTCGATCGAGTGAACGATGTAAGATTATTAAAGTATGACTGCACATGCGTTATTTATTTTCACATAAATATATCGAGATATATCGTTTACTGATTTGTTATGGTCACGTAAATATATTTCCTTTACTTCTTAATATTTAGGCTAGCCTAGGCTAGTATCTAGATTAAGTAGTAATACTGAGCCTAGTTAGTCTACGTAACTAGCGTTACTGTAATGGTACCGTATGCTGTTTTGTAAGGGAACCAGTCAACTCGCCCCCTAGCAATATTTCCTCCCCCCTGTTAACAAACTCACCCCTAATACAAACTCTCCCCCTGACTATACACAGTTGCCCTCTACAAACTCACACTCTATCAAACTCACCACCTAACAAATGACTTTACGGTACTACAGTAGTTCAGCAGGAATCCTGCAGATCTGGAAAAATAAATTATATAATAAAGATGGAATAAATTTTTATGACGTTTTGTTTGTTTTCATAAAATAATCATTATATTATAATTTAACAACAAACAATATAACAAACATCAAATACAAATACATTACTCTAGTTCTGTAGAAGTGCGATGTGGGTAAACAGATATTTTTATATTGTTTCTCTCAGTAAATTATATAATAGTGAATATAAATTTATTCTCATAATATAAGATGGAATAATTTTTTTTTACTTTTTATTTATTTTCGTCATTATATACGGTTAACAACAGAAACAATATAAAAACAGTTTATCATCATTAGTGTTTCCACATGGCACTTAATTCTACAGAACTACCTTTAGTACTGTAAG
>NW_022711602.1:0-581 GCF_011630105.1 Anneissia japonica
TTCGCGTTCATCCTCTGCCTGAATCTTGAGGAGGCGCTCCTGCTGGCTGCGTGACACGACGATTTGGTTCTGTGTGGGGCGAAACATTCCTTCCTCAGTTTTCTGTGTCGTTGGATGATCGGCGCGAACGCGCCGTCCTGATCGCTGTGTCTCTTCATTGTCAGGACGACGATTGAAACCACCACGATCTGACGCGAGCAATTTAAAGAGGTCCCAAAGCCAGAACACTGACAGCCCGGCGACCAGGAACAGCAACACGCAGATCAGCAAATTCGCGTGTCTTCGGTAACACGGAGGATTAGCGACGACGTCGACGACGGCCACTCCACCTTTGCCCTCGTTCATGCGATTAGATGTTTTTTTAAATTTCGGCAAAATCCAAAATCCAGAGTACCACCAGCACCACGACGACGACCAAACACACGCAAATGATACAGTGCACGGCTTTGCAAGTCCACGACACCGCCTTAACGGGAGCAGATGCAACGAACATGCCTAAGCGATGGGGGAGGGAACTAACGGTCAACGTTAACGTTCGTGCGGAAGCGTTCGCTCTCGACGATGGTATGAAACTGACGGTT
>NW_022711603.1:0-322 GCF_011630105.1 Anneissia japonica
AAGAGGGCATGTAGAATTATCCTGGGTATTAATTTGTTGTCGTATGACGACGCACTATCCCAATTTCAATTGGACAAATTGTCTGATAGACGACATAACCTATGCGTTTCCTTTGCAAAAACCCTTGTTCATCCGTATTCTAAACTTCATGACTTGCTCTTTTCCCAAGGGTCAACTCCTATAATACTAGGTGCAATACTAAATTTACTATACCACGTTGTAGAACGAAAAGATATCAAAACAGCCCATTACCATACATTGTTAACTTAATTAACTGCAATGATTAATAATTAATAACCATCTTCTCCCCCTGGGGGTTTGG
>NW_022711603.1:376-674 GCF_011630105.1 Anneissia japonica
AATTTATTCAATGTATTTTTTTCTATATTGTAATTTTTCTCTGATGTTTGTGATTTTCTCATTTGTTATTTTTCTTGATATTTTTAATGACAATCCTAAATTACAGTTATAATAATAAGGATAATTATTAATAATGACAATAATATTGATTAAAATATTCTTAATTGTAACGATAATGATTGTGCAAAAAGTAACAATGTTAAAAAGTTGAGTCAAAATGTAATTTTTTTTATATTAGGCAAAGTGAGATAGCCTGAAACAAACACTATTCCATTGAAAGTTTGAAGTTTTTCGGAAA
>NW_022711604.1:0-523 GCF_011630105.1 Anneissia japonica
TTCAAAACTTGCTCACTAACAATGATGGGGGCTAAGTGAGTACCGGTATGTATGGACTCTATCCCCACGATCGTGTCCGCCCCTGGAGGGAATACGGATAGCAGGTTAACAGCCAAACGTGAAGCCCTGTTAAGAGATGGGGGACCCCGGGACTAGGGAATCTTTTAGCACTGTGGCTCACGGCGGCAGAACGTTTTTGAAAGTTGGGAGGGGGGCCACCTTGAAATCGCCACTGGGTACTTTAGCAGATGAAGGATCTATACTACCTCAGCCCCACCATGGTTTGAAAATTTGTGATTATGGCACCTCTAAATGGCGGTACTCCATTACACTCTCAGACTTACAATTTAAATTATAATTTTCCTTATAGGCCTATCTCCATTAAAAAAAAAAAGAACAATTTAGCCCACCGCCCGACCCCCGCCCTTGAATGTGCCAAAAATTTCCGAACAAAGTCTTAAGTGGAGATTGCTTCCACGAACTCAATGAATTATTTATCTATCATGAGGGTTATCCTTGATAC
>NW_022711605.1:0-647 GCF_011630105.1 Anneissia japonica
TCAGTTTTTAATTCAGAAGAAAAATTCTAGATTTTTTGGGAAAATTATATTTTATTTTGGAAGAGCGAAATTGGCCTTCAAGATTTGATTTTAGGTAGACTTGGGAGCCCTTCTGAGTCATTGCGACATGTTTTTCATCATTGCCGGGATAAAAAAGAAAACAAAAAAATATTGTATATCAAATTTACAAAGCATACAATATAAAGGAAAGGCTTAAATACAATATAACAAAATATGATATTTTGGATTTGCGTCAGGAGAATCAATTAATGGGCCTTTATGTATTTTTTTGATTGCTTTAGTATTAGTTTCAATTGTATTGCTTGAAAAAGTCACCGTCAGTTTTCTTGACAGTGTAAAAATTATATAATACCTTATACTGCCACATCAGACTTAAAAAAAAAACAATGGTGTAAATATGGGTGTGACACAGGACACATCTAGATGTGTATAAATAATAATAATAATAATAATAATAATAATAATAATAATAATAATAACACTATCCTCTCGAAAATTTGTAATTTTAACGTACTCAAAAAAATCTGAATTTCCTAATTAAACTAAGAGGATTGTTTCCAGTATGGTCTAGAAAACATTTTCAAAACAATTTTTAAGAAAACAAAACTGTTTACAACTTACAATGC
>NW_022711606.1:0-737 GCF_011630105.1 Anneissia japonica
CTGCCAAATTTTAATACAGAAGATTCACAAACTTTTTCGGCCATAGGCCTTCATCAGGTGTACAGCATAAAAAAAAGAAAAACAATATATACAAATATAACGGACGTAAAACAAAGCAACATATGACGTGAAGCAACTTTAGGTTCTTGCGCTTCATCAGTCCTGAAACATTTGGCCCTCGTCGTATTAACAATAATATAATTAATTTCGACGGTGACATCATTGACTCGCTTGTCCGTCTTCTAAACTTATGTACCTTGATCTTTTGTTCCTGTTTAAATGTATGAATTCGTTTGATTGTAACCATATCTCGTATTTCTTATTTAAAGAATGGAGTTATAAAATTAGTTCCTGGTCGTTGTCTTCGTCAACATGATTTATTTTCTGTTCAATTTTGTCGTGTTAATGTCTGTAAAAATGGTTTTATTTCACGATTATCTAGTTTGTATAATGATTTTGTTACAAAATGTCCTGAAGTTGATATACTTTATTCACTAATTCTTTAAATATGTTTAAATGTCACCTTAATAATTATATTTTCAGTGCTGTGTTTTTAGTGTAATTTGTAAATTTTTTAAAGTGTTATTTAAACGTTATTTTAATTGTAATTATAAATACTTTTTAGTAATTTACATACTTATTGTAAATATTGCAATATTAATTATAATTATAGAAATAATAATAATAATAATAATCTTTTTATATCTTGTAATTTTAATGTATTGATTATATTTTTG
>NW_022711607.1:0-264 GCF_011630105.1 Anneissia japonica
TAATGAGGGTCAAAGTGCGGCGGATCACCTAACTCGTCCTCAGTGACGAGTTCAAATCTAGTCTTCATCTTTTTTTAATTCTACCTTTCTCCCCTTTTCTGTTCGCACGATATCTCAAAAACTGCCACGAGTTACGCAAAATCGGTGTCAGCGAACATTTGGCTTGGTCTAGAATAGTCATGGTAAGCTTTTCAACGCGCTCAGTCATGCGTGACGTCAACTACGCGCAATTTTGCGTTTTTATATTATCGATCTTATCAGCCT
>NW_022711607.1:283-512 GCF_011630105.1 Anneissia japonica
CCAATTGCCATTTAGAAATCGTATTAAGTGAGCATTAACTTCGGGTTAATGTTGAATGTCCTGTACCCTAGTTTGACGCGTGCGCTTCACTACGCGTGCGTACGCGTGCGTCAAAATTTAACAATGCTGAAAATCACTTTTTGACTAAATTAGAGCACATTTTTGACCATTTTGAACATTTTAAAATTTTCCACTGCGCGCGCGCATTTTACGTGCGCAGCACGTACGA
>NW_022711608.1:0-791 GCF_011630105.1 Anneissia japonica
GTCTGCTAATTTTTAATGGTCAGGGTACCGCGAAAACAAGCCCTATGCTAGGCATTATAGGCTAGACTCATGTGGGCTGGGATTTGCAACAAGGTCTAGACTAGGCCTCCTACTATAGTATAGAGGCCTAGTCCAAGACCTTGTTGCATGCAACTCCCAGCCCACATAAGCCTAACCTATAATGCCAAGCATAGGGCTCGTGATCGCGGTACCCTGACCATTAAGAAGACGCACTGGGAAACGGCATTGGACTGCGGCGAAAACTGATTCCCCCATCATTAATGGAACAGGCCCACGTCATGCTTGGCTGATTAGTTTTGATTTACATTTCGCAAGTCTAGTGCCATACGCAGCAAAAGTCCATTTCTTGTGTTGTTGTCAAATGCATTTCAAACCAGCCTGGTTTTTTATTTACGTTTTGGAATAGAATTTGGAGAGGGCATTTGATCAAGTCAGACCTACGTTTTGAATTTGAATTACATTTTAAAGAAATTAGAATACATTTTGAAAAATTTGAACTACGTTTTGAAAAATTAGAACTTCATTTTGGGAAACTAGATCTACATTTTGAGAAATTTACGCCTACGTTTTGATAAATTAGACATTGAATTTTGCAATTACATTTTAATTTTAACATGGACTTTTGCTGCGTATGGCACCCCATATAATTATAGCTTACTAAGCTTTAACTATATATACTATATTATGATCAACAAATCACAACTCTTTAACGCATTTAGCACAATTTTCTTCACTTTTTTATTGTTATTAATATTAATATCAATTATTAC
>NW_022711609.1:0-631 GCF_011630105.1 Anneissia japonica
CCAACGACAGTGCAGCAGCGTGTTCTATCGCAATCTAAGTAGTAGATTCTCTAGGCCCTAGCTAAATTTACCTTCGATAAAAAACAAATTATTTTAATTGCTAGCTAGCATTCTTCCATTTAACAAAATATTGTTTTAATTTTCATTAAAACGAATGTATAATGGACCTTTCTGTCCTGTTTTGTAGTTTTTAGATCGCTCAATTGTGTTGTTTACATGCACTTCGCGAAAATCTAAATTTGCGGTGTTAAATAATTTGCTGACTTCCACACACTTTTTTATTTCGTCATCGTAAACATGTGCGCTCATTTTAACGAATGGCGTTCGTTGAAATTGAATTAATAGCGACTATTATAGCAGAAATAGAAAAAATTGAATTGCTAATAAATAAATACAACAAATCTGATTTTATTATTAAGAAAAATATACATTATCACTTTGAAAAACGTACGCAAGTAGTGCATATGGTCTAACCAGGACATTTTTGCTTTATTTGGAAGGCTCTCGACCAATCAGAAGCCTGCATTCGGTACCGCGTGACCCTCATTTGCATAAATTGAGGAGCAGGACTATTCCATTTTAGAGCGGGGGTGTTTAACCCTAAACCTATTCCATTTTACGGGGAGGGGGC
>NW_022711610.1:0-624 GCF_011630105.1 Anneissia japonica
GGAAGAGAAAGACGACAAAATCAGCGTGCTGAAGAAAGAGTCGACGCTCGCCAAGACCGCGATGTTCATGTACGAAAAGCGGTTGGACGTCTTGGAAGAAAACCTGAAAACGGCATGCAAGCGATACGACGAGGAAGTGAAAAGCAAACGGATTGTGGAGGCGGCCGCGAAAAAGGCAGACGAGCACGCGCAATCCATGGCCAACAAGAACGTCGAATTGCAGCGAGAACTGTTAAGACGGCAACCCGAAGAGTCGTTGTACGAAATGGAGGTGAACCTCGGAGAGAAGGAGGAGTTGCGGCGAGCGCAATCCGATCTGGAGGAGGAACGGAAGACGGTTATGCGATTGAAGAGTGCGATCGAGGACCTGAAAAAGGACCAAACGCGTCATTCGGAGATTTTTCGAGAGAACAGGAACCTGAAGGAGGAGGTGGAAGCGAACGCCAGGAAGATCGAAAGTATCGACGACGAACTTCGCGCGTCAAAACGGACGCTCGGCGACAGAGACAGACTGATTTCGGACAAAGATCGAGCGACGTCTAACCTGAAGAAGGAAATTGCCACTCTCAGAGACGAACTTCGTGCCGAAAAGGACAAGGTGGCAACAGCCGTGAAGGAACGCAG
>NW_022711611.1:0-857 GCF_011630105.1 Anneissia japonica
GGTGACAAGGCAGAAGACGGTTCCCCATTAAAACTTATGTTATTTATACAGGAGTTCCCTTCCTGTAAAAATAATAACGATAATAATAATAATAATAATAAATAATAATACTAATATTAATAATAATATAATGATAATAATAATAATAATATTAATAATAATAATAATAATAATATCAGTAACAGAGAATTGTTTTGATATATTTAATCTTTTTCGACAATTAGCATTTAAATTGCTAGATTTTTGAGATTATAGTTTCTGATTCTACAACATGCTATTGGTTGTCTGTTGCCTACAGTATCATATAATTATATTATTATTATAGTGTCTATTAGTAGGGCTATATGCATGTGGTTTTGAATCAAATTACTGTAACAAAAACGCCAGCAAGTATATTGTCTGTCAGTATCAAAATATTAACTTTGTGTTAGGTGATTACTGACACCAGCATCGAAATGACTGGCGTCATTTTACATCCGGGTAAAGGAAACATTCTGGCTTCCCAGGTACTAATAATGTCGGCGTTAATATATAATTTTTGTAAAGGGGAATATATGAGCTGATATTAAACTGGTTGAGGAAGTGTTGTTGGTGATAATGATCAACATTATTATTATAGACCTACGCCAATTTCCTTTGGGTCTCCTTATACAATACACCTTTTAGTTATACTTCTATCAATGAGCTATTGTATGCATTATTATGTCCCTGATTTTACTTGTAATGTCATGTGTTATCAAAATGGGATGCCAGTAAAAAGAACAAGGAAACACTTTGCTGACAGTTTCAGGATTCATTATAGCGTTGCTTTCCTCGTAAAACAGCAAACTATGGAAGAGAGAAATAAAACTGAAATA
>NW_022711612.1:0-627 GCF_011630105.1 Anneissia japonica
TGGAATCGATACAATAAGCTTTTCAGCGTGATCAGTCACGCGTGACGTGATCTACGCGCAATTTTACGTTTTACCTATCAAAATGTTTGACAGGTTATAAATTCATTACCGTAAGGACTTTTTCATTGAAACTTAACACAAGTAATTTTCATGTCAAGTACTATCCATATGCACAGTGCTGTCCGAATTGCAGCTTATTACGCGCACGTACGCGTGCGCTAAATATTAAATTTGCTGAAAATCACGTTTTGACTAAATTTGTGTACGTTTCAGGTGATTCTGAGCATTTCAACTTTTTAACAAATTTTCGGCTCGCGTGCGCATTTTCGCACGCGCAGCGCGTGCAGATGGCTCAAATTACCGTTTTTGACATATTTTAAGTTTCTTACACTGTAATGACATATTTGCATTTTTTTCAGTAATTTTACGTCTAATAATGGTGCAGTACGCGCACATCTAAGATACATGTGCATTTGCGCGTTTTTGTAAATTTTCAGTCAAAATGAGTCAAAATTGTACCTTTTTTTAATCAGTTATAGTTCCTCAGGATGGAAGGTGACTTCCAATTTTTATTACATATTCTGAAAGCACATAAGTTGTAAATATGATTTTATAGATCATAATGGC
>NW_022711614.1:0-662 GCF_011630105.1 Anneissia japonica
TGTCAACGAAAACGCAACGGGTTGAATGCGTTGAATTTTTGCAATAAAACTGGCCGGTACTGTACCATGCTATGAATATAATTTGGTTTAACAAGTTCAAGTACAACCATCTCAAGCTCTACTCTCATGACATCACTTCTTAGTTTACAAGTAAATCTTCCATTACTATTTACATATACCGCAACCCCACCCCCTTCTCTATTTCTCTCTTTTCTATAGATATCATAGCCATCAATATTAATTTCATTATTCAGGGGTTTATTTATGAATTTGAGTAGCAGGAGAAATTTGAAAGTAACAGGAGAGTAAATTAAAATAGGTCGGGGTATATGGGGGGGGGGGCCCGCCTAGGCCACCATCGGGGTCCAGAGGTAGAGCCCTGGTCAGGGGTCAAGGAGGGAAACGCCATTGCCTCCAAGGTTTTAGAGCCCATTTGAATGGAATTTCTCTACATCATTTTTTTTTAAACAGTTTTCAGAATCAACTACTGAGCTGTAAAAAAGTTGATATTTTTACATATTCTTCATACATAGGCCTAGCCTAAATAGATACTGTAAACCAGAAACTTTCGCGAATTGATAATTTCGGCCGCGAAACTCGCGAATCTCAAAAAGCCTAAATTTAATTCATGAGAGGAATATCATACAATAGCTGAAAATATC
>NW_022711615.1:0-2496 GCF_011630105.1 Anneissia japonica
TCAGGGTAACTTTTAATAACAACAGAAGCCAGAATAATAGAATAATGATAATTTGTTACAGTTAGATTTTTAGTTCCTATGCATGTAATGCAATAGGAACTATTGTAATCACTCTTCACTGTTTTTCCTTTGTTTTTTATTGTGTGTAGCGTGTGTATGTAGACATTTATGCAAATGCGCATGCGTCAAAGAAAAAGTTTTCAGACATTTTGTTTTACCTCGCAATGTGAAGTTCGATGTGAAGTTTTTGCAGACTTCAGTCAGGGCTCACGCTAACCGATTGGCAAGTCGGCATGGATGAAACTATATTGGTTTTACGGCAAAAAAAATCAACTGCTGTGGCATAGGTATTTTGAAGAAGGCCTAAAATAAAACAAAAAGGTTTTAATACTTGCTGAAATACATCGTTTTTTCATTTAGATCTCCATTTTTCACTAACTCCGTGCGACGTTTTTTTCTGTTGTATGAGTAGTCATATGAAGGTACTATATCCCCGACAGTTGGCTATGCAGCAATGTACCCTTTGAATACAAATTGAAGACAAGTGAATATATAAAGGCAGCCGACTGTCGGGTACATAACGACTATCTAACTTTCCACAAAAACATGAGGCCTAAGCTAGGCCTAGTTCAGTACAGTAGTTACTGCGATGCGAGGGTGGTAGATCGTTCAGTCAGTGATATCGTGTTATCGTCTAATACATTTCATTTTAATAATGTGTGTAAAATTTAAGAATGCACCGCGTGGGTTCTCTGTTATGCGGTAGTAGTATACGTAGCAGCGTGACGGCAGCAATCTAAGCCTAGCCTAGGGCCTAGATATTATACGTTCTTGATCATCGTAATGAAAACTTAGGGTGTGGTGTGGACGATCGGACCCAAGATAGCTTCAAATAAATTGTAGTCCTAGTAGGCCACTGCCACCACCCCCACTCCTGATATCGTTCCAAACTACTGTAAAATGAAATTACTGTATACCTAGCTACAGACCCAAACGAAACGTTCGACCAGCTTAGCTTTCTCCAAACCCATATTTCAAAGGATTCCTAGTTCCAAATTATTAAAAATGTGCGTGATAATAATATCCGCACTGTCAATAGTCAATGTTATAATCAATATTGGACACCAGACCGAACGTCTCATCTTTTTTGTCTACCATGAGATTACCAGTATTGTGACATTAATATCACCAGGCCATCATCTTTACTTCTATTTATTTATTTACTTATTTATTTATTTATTCCACACAAACAGCGATATTCACTACTTACAGGAGGGATAAAATATGACAATATAAAAATATATATAGAATTAAAAATATAAGTATTGCAAGAATATGTAACATAAAATTACATTATAGTTTCATTCAAACACAACTATATAATTTCTTAGCTCACAATGGCCAGTGAAAACATTGATTGGTGAAATTTTAAAGGTTTTTTCTCTCTGTCAATATTTAACATAACATTTCAATGTTGTTAAGTTTAGCTCTATAAATTTATATCAATTTTTCCTTATTCTTACCTAGAAACAAACTAATAGCTTTGTCAGCAATTGCACAGTAGCTACTGTAGAGGGAGTATGTAGTATATCTCATCATTAGCAGGAAATTGAATCTTACCTTGGCACAATATATCTCATTGCTAAAATGATTAATGCAATAGTAAAAGTATAATCTTGCCTTGATAATTACATTACCATGGAAACACAACAATGTTATTGTTATTCATGCAAATACATGAAATTAGTTTGCCAATTAGGAATATTTTGAATAAAAAAACAAAGAATTCAATTCAATTTAATTATTTATCGAGTCACAATCAGTACAGGAATGTATTAATACCGAAGCAATAGCCCTGATAAAAGAAAGGATATACAGAAACAAGCATAATTATGCTTTTACATTTGTAACCCTAAATAAAATATGAAGGAATGAACACATAATCCATGCAACAAACACTGAGAAAATCTACACAGTGCAGATATTCACACCAACCTACAACACACAAATGTACATCAACATTTGAATGTCAAAGAACATCTATGTACACAAATGAAATAAGAAAAAAAAAGTTAATTAATACAATGATCAGTTGCCTACTGAAAAGAATAGCTTTGTAATTCAGCAAAGGTCAAATTTTGGAACAAAGTTTAAATGTTTCCAGAAATATATCATTTGTTAAGCCAGCATGTATTTGATTTGTCTCAGTAGTTTTCAATAAAATATTTTAGTTTTATAGCAAAAGTGGATTTATTTTTACTGTGTTTTTTTTTCGGTGCAACAGCTGGATAATTATTAATACTCATTTAAGAATTCAACCTATTTTTTAGATTAAATTTAGAATTAATGACATTTTGTTTTTAATGTAATACAATATAAATTAGTTTTGATTTTCTTTAATTTTTACAAGAATATATAGGGGCTTGTACAAGGAAGAAATGTTTAGATCATCATTGGTTTGTTCATGTTTAATTATACTTGGAGAATTAGATCAAA
>NW_022711616.1:0-1245 GCF_011630105.1 Anneissia japonica
ATTTTGAAATATTCAAATTAATTTAACCATTTAAAAGAAAATCCTGCAGTCGTGCATTTTTTTTAGATATATACTTACCATTCCTTTCTTTTTCTCTTCCCTCCAATTAGGCTGAGCTACTTATATTAATATTAATATTTCTACCAATTTTATTCTACGAATTTAGACTTTAATTCTCATTTTCCCTTTCTTTCTTTCTTTCTTTTCTTTTCTTTCTTTTTCTTTCTTGTCTTCCCTTTCTTTCCTTAGCTTTCTTTTCATTTCTTTCATTGTCTTTCTTTTTATTTGTCATCAATTACTCCTTCTTTCGTTTTCTTTCTGTTGTTTCTATACACTGTACTTTTTTTTCCTATTTTTTCCTTTCTTTCTTACGTTTTGTTTCTTTTGTTTCTTTATTCTTTCTTTTTCTTCTCTTTCCTTTTGTGTTCTTTTCTTTCCTTTCGTTTTCTTTCTCTTTTAGTTTCTTTTCTTTCTCATTTTCTTTCTTCATATCTTTCCTTTTTTCCCCTTTCTTTCCTTTACTTTTATTTCATTTCTTTCTTTTATTCTTTCTTTTCATTTTTTCTTTTCTTTTTCTTCGTATTCTTATCTTTTTTTCGTTTTCTTTCTTTCTTAGTTTCTTTTCTTTCTTTCCTTTACCTTATTTTTTGTCTTTCTCTGATTTTCTTTTCTTTCTTTCTTTTTCTTTTCATTTCTTTGGTGTTAGTACCATTTCTTTTTCCTTCTTTTCCTTTTTTTTCCTTTGCCTTAATTCTCTTATTTCATATTCCTTCACATCCTTCACAAGCAACTAAAGCCTAACTTGGAGAGAAGAAAAATAAAAGAAGCTATAGCTAGACATATCTATTATAAACTATTAAAACTTACGTTTTAGAAAACAGTCTCTGATGAATTGATTTCTTGAGAGTCCACTAAAAGCTGTGGCTCTCTCAATAATTGATGTGGTTTTTTTACCACCTTTACTTACTGTTTTTACATGGATTTGAGTTTTCACGCCTTATTACATGAGCGATCCAGTTTACTTGTTGTTGGCTGTAAAAGTCTTGTATAGAAATGGTCTTTACAATTGAGAAAAGTTTCTCGTTGTTTATTTTAAATGACCAGTCGGCATCGTCGTCAGGTTCTTCCTCCACTCGTTCTTCTTCCTCTTCATCGATACTGGGCACACGGCATGCTACTACTGGAGACCTTTGTCTTTCGAACCCGTTAACTATTATAGACATTAGAAAGTAGTTATATGTAGAG
>NW_022711617.1:0-571 GCF_011630105.1 Anneissia japonica
GGCACTCTGGAGGTTCGTGGTCGTCGTGGGCACCGTACCGGCGTTGCCCATCGGTTGTTGTCCGAGCGTCGGTTACCGGTGTTTCGTCTGCAGGAGGGAGCAGATGGACGAGGAGTGCCACCATCTCGTCACGACGATCGCGAACGAAGGTACAGAAGACGAGGAGGATATCTGCCGCGGTGCGCCTCCAGTATTCCCGCGTCTCGACTCTCGCCAGTCGACGAGACCGGAAGTCGCCAAGAAGGACGAGTTCGAGATTGCGAGGCGCGTCGACAGGCGTGCGAGATCGGCCGCCGACAAGCTGAGGGTTGAGATCGAAAAGGAGATAAGGTACGCAGAAGCGTGCGTCCGATACGCCTCCCATCCAAAGACCGTTAGTCTCGGTTGCATAGCGCACGTCGCGAAGCTCGTCTCGTTCGGAAAACGCAGACGGCAGTTGGCGTACAGGGAACGAGAGACGTTCGGACACAGGGATCTGCAAAGGTGGTCCCGAAATCTGCTGGAGTAGATGTTGGCCAATCCGGACAGGCGCGATCAGAGACGGGCCGCGATAGCCTCGTTCTTCCGTTTG
>NW_022711618.1:0-1177 GCF_011630105.1 Anneissia japonica
ATAAATAATTAAGAATTATGATGACGTAATATTCTATTGTGACCTAACCTGCATACTATCTACTTCCAAAATTGTTACTTTTTATATAGATATAAAGAATAAAAGATAAAATTATATTTAAATTTTATGTCGGAGAGGGCAAATTCCGGTCATCAGAGGTGCCATAATCACAAATTTTCTTACCTACCTCAGCCCATAGCTTGGTGGAGCTGAGGTGGTATCAATTGTTCCAAACCTGTTGTCTGCAAAAAATAAGTGAGGGATCCGCAGGGGATCAGCGAAAAACGTGGACGTCCGCTAAATTATTAGAAAACCTTTTTTTTTAATTGATTCCATTATTTTTTCTTGTCTTGAGTGTGATCATGCCTGGACAATAATGAAATACAGGCATGACTTTGTTCACTCTAAATTGTTTCAATTGGCATTATTTTAATTCCAATATTTTATTGGTGATCTGATAAAATCTTTTAAATTAATTTTTATGCATTTTATATGTAAAGTTGTTTAGAATAGGAGAGCCAGTTGATAGTGGCAATCTTCAGGTAATGTACATGTTTCTCTTTAATTGCTTTTACCTGGATATTGAATTAATTTTAAAAATCAGGAGGGAACCTTAAATTTGACAAAAGTAAAAGTAAAAAAAAAAAAATTGAGTCGGGCAGTGCCATTTCCGGTCATCTACCAGTGCCATAAAAAAATTCCTACATCATCATCAACTAGTCCAGTGGTTATTATGTAATGGAAGATTAATTTGAATAATTTTCTATAACCAAGTTCTTTTAAAATACCTCTGATTGCAACGACTAACCTTTTATGATTCTGCTGACCTATGCAGCTTTCGGAGAATTTGCATTGACTTTTAAAGTCGCACTTATTCAGGCCACCCATACATTTCTTCTACATCCTACCAGGTACCAATACTCCTGGGTAGAGAGAGACATACGTATACAAAGTGCACTGCCCAAATACACAAGCATGGTCAGGGGAAGATCCAGTGGGTAGCCATGGGGTCCCGTGCACCCCCACCCGAGCCCGTCAGTCCCACCGAAATATATAGGTAGAAAAGAGGAAAAAACGGAAGTCTACTCTTGTGTTCAGTGGCGGACTCAACCGTTAAGGGGAGCTCGATTATTTTACTACTAACTAATTTCGAATTTTCTATTAATTGACAACGAAG
>NW_022711619.1:0-768 GCF_011630105.1 Anneissia japonica
ATGAATTCCTAGTGTTTATTTGTTGGAAATTGGTTGAATATATATAAAGTTCAGAAGGTGGGGGGGGGGGGGGAATTTGGACCGATACATCCACCTCAGCCCGTAGTGTGTCCGGGGTCATGCCCCCATGAAATATTTGTGTTCTAGGCACCCGAAAAAACATCTTGGGTGGACCATTTTTTCTTTCTTCCTTTCTTTTTTTTTTACCGTCCAAAAAAGGCCAACTCCTGAAGTTATGAGTATTTAATTCATTGAATCAGCCATGTAGGTTTTGAAAATACAACTTCCAATGATTCCAAAATCAATAGTTTATTACAAGATTCGTATTTTTAAAATAATTTCAATATACATTTTAGTTAGATTAAGTGATAGTTGTTTTGTGTATCTTTTATAAAATGCAAAAACAAAACTTGAAAATGTTCAAAATTCTGATTCTCAAACATTTTGAGTGCTTGTGCAAAATTATAATCTTGTATCTCGTATCTTGTATAAACTGCGACAAACAGATCCAGGTTTTGCCAGAGTCAAATATATTGAAACAAGTCCGTTCAAAATGCGGCAAAAATGGCCCCCAGAAAAAATCAACTGGGAAAAACAGGCAGCAATTAAAAAAAACAAGTATAAATTGTCTGTAACCCCCATCCCTCCCATGTTAAAATGGTCTTATTCACAGATAGGTAAAAGTTGTCTTTACTGCTGGGGTTTTTCTATTAATGTAACATTATTTTTATCAAATAATTTGTAATATTGTTAAAATTACTGTAAGCT
>NW_022711620.1:0-839 GCF_011630105.1 Anneissia japonica
TTCCTATCATTATCAAAATCGAACGCACAATGAACAGATCATAATTATGCCTATACAAAAAAAAAATATTAGATCATCACTCCAGCCCGCGTCAACAAAATTGGGAAATATTGTTGCGGAAATTTAAAAAAATGTTTCTTTTCCTTGGCCGCATCATTTTTTCAACAGCATAAACAACAATGTAATTTTGTGATTGGAAATACGTTTTCTTTAAAAAACAATAAAAATTAAACCTGTTTTTATACAATATGTACAATATTCTTGCCAAATAAAAAAGTCCCTCCCTCATCTATTAAAAGAAGCAGTTGTTCTGATTAAAAAAAATAGTGATCTAATAATTTTTCCTATGTGCCCTAAATTGGCTATAGTGGGACATATCTTGTTTAATATTTAAAAAAAATCCTATTCTTTTTCATTGTGTCCAATGGTTGCCAAATTGGCTAAGTGGGACACAGTGATGAAGTACAACTGTCTTCTTTAATATTTTCTAAGAGAATCCTTTTCTTTTTCATTGTGTTCAATGGCTGCTAAGAGCACATAGAAACAATTATTAGATTATCACTCTTTAAAAAAACGATGAGGGAGGGCGGTTTTTGTTTGTTTTAAAAAAAAATCAGAACAATTTGTTATTGCGCTTTTGTTTTTATTGATGAGGGAGGGACTATTTATATTTGGCTAGTAATAGGCCTAGTAAATATTGTATAAAAACTGGTTTAATTTTATAGTTTTTTAAAAAAGAAATCCATGTGAAGTCATAAAATAGCATTGTGTTATGCTGTTAAAATAATTGATGCGGCAAAAAAAAATTTGTTTTTATTCCCACATCAATATTTCAAGAA
>NW_022711621.1:0-855 GCF_011630105.1 Anneissia japonica
AGATCCGACCGCAGGAAGTATTCAACGGAATAGCAGTACCTGTCTTACCATCGGCAGTAACCCGTGACCCCGTGCGGCATCGAAGCTGCGCGTTCGGGAACGGACGAAGCTAAGGACGAGGGATGATCGAAAACTTACCGGCACTGCGACACGGGGATGTACTGGGACGGGGGTATCGCGAATTGGTAAACGATTGCTCCTCTTGAAACTTGAATGACGATGGTGGATCCTCGTCTGCGCTTATGTAGGAGTCTCCTGCACACAGATGACGTCATGTGTAAGACGATACATATTTCATGACGACATCGTGCATCAGCTCGACTGGCAACCAGTACCTGTGAGGGCAACTGGTCTTCGGGGTCGCGGTGAACGACGCACCTGACGTCGCCGCACTTACCTGGGATAGCCGTTCTCGATCTATTGTACAAGCATCCTGATTTTAGATATCCTTTTGTCTTCGACCGCCGGAAAGTGATCTCTTTCACAGGTCTGCCCTCTCTTCCCCACGTTCGTACGTGTTGCTTCCCTTGCCTCATCAGCACTCTCTATATTTATCGCTTTGCCATTTCGTCTCAAAATAAAGAGACTATCGAAAACAAAATATTTCTTTGTAATTTTTTTTAATTGGTATATCATATGCAATCGTAATTCAACAACCGTTCTTTTCAGTACTTGAGATACGCCCTTGTCCTGCACTTTGCTGTTTGCAGCAAATCTCTTTTTGCTGTACATTCTGTGAAGACTGTCGTTTTTTCACCTGTCACAACTTTCTTGTCCTTATCTTTTTTCTCTTTTTGCTTTTTTTGTCGATAAATTTTCGACTCCTCTGTTCAGTTTATTCACATTGAGTCTCCG
>NW_022711622.1:0-3504 GCF_011630105.1 Anneissia japonica
GAACTGAATCTTTAATGTGGCACTGTCCTTAGAAAATTGTAAAATCATAAAAAATCGAATTAAATAATTACTGTACTATGTACACATAATGTAATTACCTTAAAGATGAAACATATATCGTAAACCACAATAGTTAATATAATACTGTATAACAATATTAAATACAATAAACAATAAAATTGCTAAAAGCAAATGTAAGAATTCTCATACTCAAATGGTTGTAAATGTTTGAATATTGAGTTTTAGTATGTGTGTGTCATGGTAAATTTTTTTTTCCGATTGTCGAAGTGACAGTGCATCTTTGAAATTTTGAAATGATATTTTCCCTATTTGGCATCTTAGGAAAATACGTCAGGAGAAAACCAAGCCAGCATCAAGCATGTAACAGATTTAATGGACCTTTCAAAGAAGTGTAACCCAGACCAGAACATTATGGCCGATAAACTAGAGCGTACAAAGGAATATCGTTTAAAATATATTGCCGAGTACTCTGTGAAAGACGTGTTGGAGAAATTTCCTTTTCTTAAATTAGAAAATGAGGTAATAATTAAATATCCAAATCAATTATGTAGCATGTCAATAATGATTGAGACAAATAATTCCATAAAAAGGAATGTAAATGGCCTATAGTTATTGAGAATATAATGCTGGGGGATTACACTTTTCCCATCTACTCTTAAAGCTTTGTTCCACTTAAAAAGAAGCAGAACTGGCATTATTCATGAAGGAAATGCTTTTTCAGAACTCTTGTATTATTCCTCATGGAAATACCAGTACCATTTTGAAATGACAATATGGTGAATTATTTCATGGAGAGAATAGAAAAAAATATATATAAAAAAGCCAATTTTTAAGGATCTGCACTACAGTAGAAGAAAACAGTTTCTTGTCTCATTGCATCACAATATTGTAGTAACATATCCCTAGGTGTACAGACTGAAAAAAAAACGTCTGTCCAATTTAGAAACTGAAAGGCATAGAGGGTCCTGGTCACTGACACCTTGTCTGGTATTACATAGACATATACAGTATTCCATACAAAAGATTAAGCCAGTATGGTTACCACAATGCATACTTTTACAGAGTATTAATATGTTAAGCCAGTGTGATGATTACCACAAAGCATACAGTGTATTAGAGTTAATAAGATGGTTATCTCAACAATTGTACGCAAAAAAATGGACAGTGGGGTGGGGTAGGGGAGTCTCCATCAGGGAGAAAAAAAAATCAGGAAAAAATTTGTCAGGTAAAAGAAAAATCTTTTCAAAATACAAACCTTTCAGTTTCTAAATTGGATGGACGTTTGTTTTTTTAGTCTGTACACCTAGGAATATATTATTATAGTATTGTGATGCAATGTATAGTATTGGGTATTTAAGACTGGCTTTCATAATATTAGGCCAATGTCAATATGACCGGATACAAGAACAGTAGATCATTCAGAATGCATGTAAAGACCTTAAACTTGGCAACAAAACATGATGGCCATTTTCTTATGTATATAATACCTACTGTACTGTATATAGGCCTATTTCGGTTATGCTTTGCAGTTTCACACCACAACACCTCCATACCGCCATCACGACATTTTATTTTGGTACGGTATGTCATGCCTAGTTGGCTCAAGTATGTGTGAGATTGTAGATTTCACACCACAACCTTGCATTCACTCCAGCACCAGCATTTCCCTAGCCTATAGCTACCTCATTTTAGAAGTAAATTCCAGATATAGAATGCAGATTCTATTTTTCAAGCTTTCCTAATTTTTATTTTTAAGGTAGGGATTTATTTTATACTAGAAAAACTGTAACATATCCAGTGAATAGATGATGCATTATATTTGTCCTCTAATCATTAGTTGTAATAACTGACCATAGAAGTGTTTGTCATATTAGTTAAGTAATACGTTTTTATCCGAATAAACATTTGAAGTGTTTAATGCTGCTTTGTTTGTGCTTTTATTTTTGACACAGGTGAAAATTAGCATTAATAGAATAGTGTAATGCAGTGTAATGAGTATGTAGGCCAAGTAATCCATTCTTAATTCCCAACCACTACCCAGTACATATTTACTACTAATTGTTGAATGTTGAACTTGTGTAGTGTTAAGGTGCTGATGTGAACCAGATAATGTTCTGATGTGAACCTGCTAAAGTGCTGATGGGTTATGCTTTGCAGTTTCACACCACAACACCTCCATACCGCCATCACGACATTTTTTTTGGTACGGTATGTCATGCCTAGTTGGCTCAAGTATGTGTGAGATTGTAGATTTCACACCACAACCTTGCATTCACTCCAGCACCAGCATTTCCCTAGCCTATAGCTACCTCATTTTAGAAGTAAATTCCAGATATAGAATGCAAATTCTATTTTTCAAACTTTCCTAATTTTTATTTTTAAGGTAGGGATTTATTTTATACTAGAAAAACTGTAACATATCCAGTGAATAGATGATGCATTATATTTGTCCTCTAATCATTAGTTGTAATAACTGACCATAGAAGTGTTTGTCATATTAGTTAAGTAATACGTTTTTATCCGAATAAACATTTGAAGTGTTTAATGCTGCTTTGTTTGTGCTTTTATTTTTGACACAGGTGAAAATTAGCATTAATAGAATAGTGTAATGCAGTGTAATGAGTATGTAGGCCAAGTAATCCATTCTTAATTCCCACCACTACCCAGTACATATTTACTACTAATTGTTGAATGTTGAACTTGTGTAATGTTAAGGTGCTGATGTGAACCAGCTAATGTTCTGATGTGAACCTGCTAAAGTGCTGATGTGAGCCTGCATAAGGTGCTGATGTGAACCTCCAAAGGTTCTGATGTGAACCAGCAAAGGTTCTAATGTGAACTTCCTAAGCACTGATGTGAACCTGCTAAGGTGCTTATGTGAACCTGTTAAGGTGCTAGTGTGAACCTGCTAAGGTGCTGATGTGAACCTTCCAAGGTGCAGATTTTAACCAGCTAAGGTCCTCATGTGAATCTGCTGAGGTGCTGATTTCAACCTGTAAGGTGCTCGTGTGAACCTGCTAAGGTGCTGAGTTGAACCTGCTAGATGCTTATTTGAACCTTATAAGGTGCTCATGTAAACCCCAAGGTACGAAAATGCACCTTTAGTGTGCTAAAATGAACCCCAATAAGGAGCTTTTCCGACCACAGTTTGCACCTTCTGTCAATCATGTCATAATTAAAGGGTACAATTTAGAACCCCAAAGGAGCATTACTGTACCATATAATTCGGTGCAAGGTTGCACCTTTATTTAGAGGTACAATTGTGTACCTTAAAAGGTGGCTGTGGTGTTGCATCGTTTTGTACCTTTTTAAGTAAATATTTGCACCTTTTTTTTAACAGTGTACTCAAAAAACCATTGTAAATAATTGTTTGCCACTTTGGCCAAAAAACTGGGTTTTTCACCCTAACTATAGCCTATTTTTCCTTCCCTCATGTTTTGTCTAACTCTTGGACATGAGATGTGTATATACATGAATTGTAAC
>NW_022711622.1:4111-6665 GCF_011630105.1 Anneissia japonica
TTTGCGTAACTCGTGGCAGTTTTTGAGATATCGTGCGAACAAAAAAGGGGAGAAAGAAAGAAGAATAAGAAAGTTGATTCCGTACAATAACAAGAGGTGATCCGCTAACGTTAGCGGATCACCAATAAGAAAAAAAAAGATGATGATGATGATCCTGACAATAACAAGAGGTGATCCGCTAGTGTAGCGGATCACCAAAAAGATGATGATGATGATCCTGACAATAACAAGAGGTGATCTGCTAGTGTAGCGGATCACCAATTAGTCAAGGATTGCTTATGTGTAGGTGTGATAACCTAAGAGATTAATCACAAGATAAAGGCTAATCCTTTTTTTCCATTTAGCCATGGATCTCAACCTGCAATGGAGTATGTTATAGCTTAGACAATTCTCTTTCATATATGTGACTTCCTTTTACATTTTGATGACGTCATCATGGTCAAAATAAATGTTTTTTTTATGACCCCCTAATCTTTCTTTCCTTAAAACTTTGATGACCCCATATACCAGCTGTCATTTCTGAATCATATTTATTAGGCATTAACTTCAGGCTAAGGTGAATTGTCATGTACCTTAAGTTGTGTGCGCGCGTCATAACGTGCGCGTACGTGCGCGTCAAAATTTATATATGCTTAAAATTATGAATATATTTAATCAGTTATAGCTCCTTAGGATGAAAGGTGACCCCCAATTTTTATTACATATTCTGAAAGCACATGAGTTGTAGATATGATTTTATAGATCATTATGGCTGATTGGACATTGTTACGTCATCATATTGACATCTGAATTCAAGAAACTGAAATTTTATATGATAAATATTATAAATGATAAGAAGTCCCTCACCAACAAGCGTTTGTCAATGAGAGTTGATACATATATCTCATATCAGGAGTTAAAATTTTGTGACGTGCGCGTACACATGAGTAAATCTTTTAACGTGCTCCTAATTCTTTTTTAAACAACTGAATTAGCGTATACTTTAGCCCATTTTCGCATTAAAACATTTTTCAATCTACATCGTGCGCACTTCCTGAGGGTCAAAGTGTGGCGGATCACCTAACTCGTCCGCAGTGACGAATTCAAATCTAGTTTGGTGATCCGCTTCTCGAGGGGATCATATCTTCTTTTTTTTCTTTCTCCCCATTTCTGTTCGCACGATATCTCAATATTGCTACGAGTTACGCACACGGTCATTTCATCGATCATTTTGGCTTCCCCTGGAATAGTCACGGTAAGGTTTTCAAGGTGACCAGTCATACATGACGTCAGCTACGCGCAATTTTTCGTTTTTACATAATCGATCATATCAGCCTAACCAATTGCTATTTTGAAATCGTATTAAGTGAGCATTAACTTCGGGTCAATGTTAAATGTACGGTACCCTAATTTTACGCGTGTGCTTCGTAACGCGTGCGTCAAAATTTCAAAATGCTCGAAATCACTTTTTGACTAAATTAGAGCACGTTACACACCATTTGAGCATTTCAATTGTTTTTTTAAATTTACCACTACGCGTGCACATTTTTACGCGCGCAGCACGTACGGAAGCTAGAAATTAAGTTTTTTTGTGACATTTTAGGTTCCTGACATTGTTTTTCCGATCTTTTCAATCACATTATGACCAATATGAGTATAATCAAATAACTAACTGTCTCAAACGATAAACTGGGCCAGATAAGGGTCATGACTAACAATGATCAGGCACTCATTGAAGCTAAAACACACATACAGGAGGGTTGACCTGAAAATATTAAACAACTACCTAGAGATTTACTGGCCAGACAATTTTTTAAATTCAAAGAGGAACTTACTTGTTGTGATGACATAATTTAAAAGAAGAACCAAATCGTAATCCCAAAGAAATTACAAAAGGAAATTATTGAAAATTGCAATTAAGCCACCAAGGCATTTTAAAAGCAAAGTTACGAGCCAGATCAGTTATGTTTTGGCCAGGAATGTACACACAAATTGAGGACATGGTATCGCAATGTTCCACGTGTATGGAGTATAGATCACAGAGATCCCAAAGTCCCCTTGGTCCAGTGGATACCGATTTGTTCGAAATCCAGGCTAAGAACTACCTCATCATAACTGATTATTATTCCAAATTTCCAGAGGTCGTTGAGATTCTAGATAAAACCGGATCCACGGTAGTTAAAGCTACTTTGGAGGTATTTGCTAGACAAGGCAGACCTAAAGTTATTATTAGTGACAACGGCCCGTGCTTTGCTTGCGAACAGTATTCTGAGGTGATTACACAATGGGGTATAAAACACATCACCATTAGTCCAAATTACTCCCAGTCGAATGCTCAAATTGAAAACTCAGTTAAAACTGTCAAAAGACTCATAAGAAAGTGTAATAGGGCAGGAGCATGTATGTACAATGCTCGTTTATGTTATGTCTCTCATTCACTCACTGAGACAAATGAACAACAAAGCCACATCTAAGTAATCCAAACCGGTTGTCTTTATTATCCTCCATATTCAACAACCATCACAACCAACTCGAACTTTCTCTGCTCTTACAATAATAGAGGGCGATATACAAC
>NW_022711622.1:7165-9291 GCF_011630105.1 Anneissia japonica
CATTAAACGTTTGTATCTGTACAACCCAGCATGAGTGACAAATGTGGTAACCTCCCTTGAGATACCCGGTTTCAATTCCAACTGATGAAATCCTTTGTTCAGATCCAACTTGGTAAATACCTTGTTCCCATTTAATTCACTGATTACTTCATCTACCGTTGGAATAGGATGTCTTACTCTAACAATCTCTTTGTTTGCACACCTCATGTCCACACACAGACGGATATCCCCATTTGGCTTTGGGACAATAACCACTGGGCTCACACAAGGGGTGGGACCCTCTACACGTTCTATTATATCCATCTCTTCTACACGGCGGTTTCAATATAGACAATAAGTAGTGAGCCCTCTGTTGGTCACTATTATTCATTTTAGATATTCTCGTAGTTGGGGGCGCTAACGCGGAAGCGATATTTTCATTATTCTCCATATATGGGTTTTTAAATGACCAACCAACAGCTTTAAAATTAAAAAAATAATGAATATTTATGATATTATCGTAGAAGACATGCTAAAAAGTTCTGTAGTATAACATAGGTACGATGTCATGGCTCCTAATTTTACGTGTGAGTATTGGAATTTATTCCATGTTTTTAACCCAAAACTTAAGAAAATCTGGCATGTAAAGTTTACATGGCTATAAATAATTTTTTGCAATTTTTTTAAACATTGCAACTTGCTCCATGTTATTACTATTTGACTTCTGCATTATCCTCTAAAAAATCTCTCTGACAACTGTTCCGGTAAAAATTTTATTTAAGTTTAAAAATGACCGTGTTTGGCCTTTAAAATACACGTGTTTAGCTTAGACAGGCCTAGCATGTCTACCTTTTAGACGTTTATGGCGTAATAAATAACACAGACAAGATAACTACTTTGTTTTTATTATAATTCAAATGTTTCTAGCAGTCTTCCATAGGCAAATCTAGGTCTAGGCTCCCTAAAAATAGCCTAAGCTACGGGAGGGTAGGCTGCCGCCTGGGCTTAGGTGAAGGTAAACAATGTTTGGCCCGGAGGGTATTGAAATTTTAAATATACGCGGTATGCTCTCACGTGAAGTAGGCCTACGCTAGGCATAGTCTATTCGCTATAGACATATTTTTAGGATTATTCAGACCCTAAGTTTTATAAAAACATTTATCTTGTAATTTTAAAATGTCCAAAAATATTTGATTATTATTATTATTATTATTATTATTATTATCATTATTATTATTATTATTATTATTATTATTATTATTACTATTATTACTATTATTATTATTATTATTATTATTATTATTATACTTTGAAATTTCATTTTTAGTATCTGAAGTTTGGTGGTATTATTAATGTCTGATGTTCTGTCATAATTTTTTAATGAAAATAAAAATGGTAATAATAACTTTTTAATTTTAATTTTAAACAAGATACAAGCGAGCTGACAAAATACATCATGGAGATAATCAATTTGAACATAAAGGAAAGAGCAGCTGGATGGTGTTCATGGAGAGCAGCAAAAAAATGATACTAAGACAGACATTAAGGTATTTTAAATAATAAAAATTATTCTACATCTGTACAATGTTTTTTTTTTTTTAATAAATTATGTATCATCACAATAATGCTTTATAAATCACATCGCTTGTTCTTAAATACAGTATATCAAATGTTGTATTTTCATTGATATCCGTTTTGGTTATATTGTTGGGAGACCTTTACTAGTAGCAAGCGCCAGTCTTCCTAAGCATTAACTTAATGTTTTTATGTTTTGGAATGTTACTGTACTTGTATTCCCAAACTATTATGAAATAATAATAATAATAATAATAATAATAATAATAATAATAATAATAATAATAATAATAATAATAATAATAATAATAATAATAATAATAATAATAATAATAATAATAATAATAAAACTGTTATGCCATTTGTACCACATTGAAACCAAGGGAAAAGTGAGCGCACAATATAATTAACACTTAAACTATTTTACTTTCCATTGCCTAGAATGAATTATATTGCTATGTATTGCCTAATTAAAATATATTTATATTTATCTTTTCAGCTTCTTTAATTGTTTAGACGCAGGATGAAAATCAGATACTATGGTGAGATATGTTTACATCTATCCGGTTTTA
>NW_022711622.1:9347-13718 GCF_011630105.1 Anneissia japonica
CAGTTTTGTTTAGCATTCTTGTTTGTATTTTTGAAGAGACCTGGGGCTTTCAGATGATGGAAAATTTATATTTTCTCTGAATCAACTCACTATTGAGAACAGATTGTTTAAAACTACATACCCTTTTAATAAAAATAAATTTACACACTAATTACTGCACAAATCGCAATAACATATTTTGTTGTGCAGTACTATAATATGAGGCATGTTGTGGCGAAATGGTAAAGTTGTCGCACAGTCCAGTATTGAGTAAATGAGCTATAAAATATGGGAGCTCAAAAAATTGCGAAAAATCCAAATTTGTTTTACACTATAGGTCAACAATTTAATGTCTTATTAATTATGTCTCAAAGTATTAGTTCTTGAAGTGGTTAACAAATTGTTTATTTAACGTTATTGTTCATAGTTCAATATATTAAACAGTAGTTAACTTTGAAAGGCAATTACTCAAAATCCTGTTTATCTTGACTCTAAGAGTACTGTACTTTCACTTTCCAATAACTTAGGTTTGAAATGTCCAATTTGAAAGAATGACCCCTCATTTTAAAGATCACATACTCAGGTATTTGAAAATACCAATAACTTGAATTTCAATATTTGCTACAACTTAGCCATTTTGCCACAACATGCCTCATATAGTGCGAATATATTGAATTTTCTACTTATAAAGTGCAATAGCAATTTGTACAAAAATAACTGTCAGTATTAACCTGATTGCATACCTTTAATTTGGATTCATGATGATGACATAATTATTATCAATGTATTGAATCCCTAAACTTTGAGTATGTATTATTCCATCTGTATCTGAGATTAATCAGTGGACCTTTCGGTTTAATTTGGATTCTTGTATTTTTTAAAGGTTTATTTTGTTCATTAAAAATATAACATGTAGAACATAATGTTTGTGTCTATTTGTAAAATGAGGTGTAAGAAGAATGATGAATGTAAACGATACTGGCTATTTTCACAGATGAATATTGGATCATTGTTTATATTTATTTATATTTTAATTTTTTTTTATTTTAGAGCCATCCTAATTATTGCCATCAAAATATAAAATTTTATTCAATGCAAGCCTGTATTTATCATATATTAGCTGAATAAAAATAATATATATATTATACAATTATACTTTTAACATTTAACAACATTAATGCAGCAAAGCCTATCCAAAACACCAATAAATTCTAGGCCTCAATCTAGGCCTAGCGCATGTATAAACAACGCGTAAAATTGCGCGTATGAGCCCGTGGAGTTGTCAAGAACGCCTAGTAAAGCCAAAATATTTGCTGTTTTCAATCGAAAATTTTTTAAAATAGGAAAAAGTTGTCAGGCCAATATTTCACAGAATACAAGAACAAACACTGATTGTTCATTGGCGACCAACGCTAACATCCAGAAAAATTGCACAATTTTGTAAAACTACGATAATTACGACCATGTTTAGCGATATTAACATTTACGGAGTTAGGGCGTTGTTTGTTTACATTTTTACTGTAGACCGGCCTTAATTTTCTTGTTAAAATTCATGATTTTTATATAAATTCATGCATTGCTAAAATTTTGTTTATTAGCTGATATAATAGTTAGACAAACAGAACATGAATGGGGGGATATTATACTCATATATTATTTTTAGCACAATTCTACTATGTACCAAAAATGCAGTTCCGCTAGGCTCGCACGATCCGAATCGCGACATGAGTGTGTTCGTTCGAGACTTGCGGTGCGTAAATATATGAAAGGCGCGTTGAAAACACTTATTGTCCCAATATAGTGCGTATGAAACCGCCGTGTCTAACTCCTTAAGTTTTGCCTCTAGTTTTGGCCTTAAACTATACGGTATTCTTCTACAAGGCTGAGCAATTAGCTTTGCATCTGTCTTTACATGTAACTCAGCCTGGTAGTCTGTCAATTTTCCCACTTTACCACTAAATACCTCTCTGTAGTCATCTTCAATGGAATTTACTGGCAGCGAAATTCTTAGAACCTGCAACTCTATTGAGGTTTTCCTGCCCAATAATGGTCTACCCAATGCGTTCATTTTTAAAAATCAATTTTCGTTAATTATACAAATTCAAAAAAAATTGAAGAAAAATTAAGCGGGACCGACTGTGGGAAATCGGCTATGATAAACAATGGCTGAATGTTGTGGCAGAGATACAAATTTAATAAGCATCAGCGTATCCTTCCTAAGTGGCCTCTTGGGCCTATATGTATATTTAGATAACATAATAATTATAAACGTATTGTCATAACCATAAACCAAGGCGAACATGAAATTTGGTTTCCTTGATGCTTAACTACAGTACATCAATAATACAGTATGCGAAATAAATAAAACACAAGGATTAGTTGCACTTAAAAAATAACATATGAAAGACTTATGAAAATATACAGAACAATAAACAAACTATCTCTGAAAAGTTGAATTGTAAACATGAGTTGAATTATGAACAAAGATTTCCTGCATTGTGTTCTCTTGCATTTCAATGGACGGAGTCTGCCTGAGTTATTTACAACATATTCATTGCCTGTGTGTGGAAGTATCTTCCATAATCTTCTTAATTTGGCTAATCACATCACGTTTATATCTTGTCAATAACATTTACATTTCTACCGATTATTTTACTTGCCGTTTCTTCGTATTATTTACACCAGGGAGTTGTTAATAGTGAATAAAATTTACTACCGTATCTAAAGTCGTTCCTAAGTATTTATGTTCTTTATTTATTTATTCATGCATTCACTTCACTACTATTTCAGATTGCTTCCTAAAATATATAGGCCTATGTGCTGTATTTGTAATAGCTTATATGATATATAGACCACTGGACACAACGAAAATATATAATGGTATTTATTCAATCCAAGTCAAAATAATTAAAAACATAAGGCATGGCAAGCAAAACGGCTGAATAGCGAATTACATTTACATCATAAGAATTAAGGACAATTACAAAACAAACTTAAAAAAAACCACAAGTATTAACAAATAGCAATGACTTAAGTGATAGACACCTGTTTTGAAGACGCTACAAAAACCGAAAGCAATCAGATGTGTTTAGACGGAAGGTTTAACTGCTGTCTCTTATACACATCTTTAGTCCAAATTACTCCCAGTCGAATGGTCAAATTGAAAACTCAGTTAAAACTGTCAAAAGACTCATAAGAAAGTGTAATAGGGCAGGAGCATGTATGTACAATGCTCGTTTAGAGTATAGAAATACACCCTTAGAAGGCACCAATGGGTCTAGTCCCAGCCAACTACTTAATGGTAGGCTGATGAGATCTCGAATACCTACTAAGGAATAATTATTACAACCCAATGCTATGCCTACAATGCATGATAAACTACGTGCAAGACAACTTAAACAAAAACACTACTATGGCCTTAAAGCATCAAAGCCTCTAGCTCAACCTGCAGAGGGACAAAATGTCCGATTCAAAAACAGGTATAAATGGGAATATGGAACAATCCGTAAAAACCTAGACCAGCCCAGAAGCATGTTAATAGAAAACCAAAGTGAAAAACTGTTTAAAAGAAATAATAGACATGTCCAAAACACTAGAGAAAGACAACCACCACTGAATATTATTCCAGCAATGTCTGATGTAGAAGACGATGGTCTGGAAAATCAGAATCATTGTATTAATCAGAGTGATAATGATGTAGTTAAATCATTAAGCCAAATTCATAAGTATGAGATGGTGTCAACCCGACCAAGTGTCATAACTACCTGTAGCGGGAGAGTGTCAAAACCGACACAAAAGTTGAATATGTAAATGTTATAAACCAGTTCCTTGTTATTAGTTTTTTAGGCCTATTTACCAGTTCGAGTGTTATTAACAATACAAAATAGAAAATGCCACACTGCAATAGCTATGTACTTATATCATTGTATTGAATATCTTCCTTTGCTCACAAATGTAATATTATTATTGTCACTATGTGACTAATCATTATACAAGTAATATTATTGTCACAATGTGACTAATCATTATACAAGTAATATTATTGTCACTATGTGACTAATCATTATACAAATACCTCATTGTTATGCAGAGCTCTTTAAAGGGAGCATGTGATATATCATATATGCAGTAAAACCTCAACGGCCAGTTGGATCACATATGTCACGAGCGGGTCAATAAAGGTCACTCGAAACATGGCAACCATCTGTGTAGAGTCAGTTATTCAAAGTCAACAGAAATCGTTGGTCATCCACTATATAAAATACGTTACAGTGTATATCATTGTATAAGGAAATTATAAACAAAACGATTAATTGGAAGAAACACGTGTGTGTGTGTGTGTGTGTGTGTGTGTGTGTGTGTGGGTGTGTGTGTGTGTGTGTGTGTGGGTGT
>NW_022711622.1:13736-23424 GCF_011630105.1 Anneissia japonica
TGTAAGGGGGGGGGGGAGATCGTGTTGATAATTTATTACAAAGCATGCTTATTACTTAGAACTTCCTAGTATCTGTATTATGTTTATGCATATTTCAAACCTACGAGCCTAATGATGTAAGATTACGTCAGATAACGTCGGGGATTCGCAACCTACATGTCTGAAAAACTGTAAAAACATATAGATCATTAAAATATTGGCTAAAAGTGGCCCAAGGGGTGAGTTGTTAATGAATCGATAAAGATTACTACTGTAGATGCCAAATAAGTGATTCTTATAATTATCTTAATGTTTTGAGCTGTTTGCTGCCCTCTGTGTACAAACTATTTACTGTAGTTTGTTTAATACAGTACGTAAATTCCAAAGATGCTGTAGCTGTACCAGGCACACAAGGCAGTTGTAGGGCTAGCGAGTTATTCGTTATTGTGTAGTAGTAATGGTGCTATGTACTGGCACATTGGGATAGGCACAACGTTTGGTAAGCTATTTACTTAGGTTATTTCTTAGTTACTGTTAATGAATACCATTATAAGCTTTGCAATATTGTGTAGTGTAGCGTTAGTAAAGCCCGCTGTAGCACAGAGCTACCTGAATTGATTTTGCAGGTCTAGGCCTACGGTACGCCTAGTACGGTATGGTATATGGATGGGTATGCTATCCGTATGGGTGGTAGGCTTATGCTTTGGTTTGTTTAGTAGGCCTAATAGAGCATTATACTTCATTGTGTTTACTATTCACTTGGAATATACTTATTTTGTCATGTATATTTATTTTATTTTATGATATAGTAAATCGGTCGGTCTGTCGGTCAGTTGATTGATCGGACAGACCTTGGTTTATAGTTGATCAGATAAAGGATCATCAGTAAAGAAATAAAGTTAGAACCAAGCAAGGAACCGTATTTACAAGTTGTTTGAATGTTTTCTTGGCCAGTACAACTACTGTGTCCATTTTTATTGATCTAATCTACGTGTATTTACATTCATAGTTTATATTTAAAAATTTTAAATTGTTTATAAATTTATTTATAATACTATATAAAAAAATGTAATCATTAAAGTTTATGATAATAATTAATATTAAAATAAAGAAAAACATGGTCGAATCAGATTTCCAATAACTTGGGTTTTGTACCCCATATCATGTTCTATCACTATGGCGAGAAAGAAATTTGTATTCGCTAAAATAAACATATGTCAAGCCCTAATATCAAACTGGAATTTTCAGAAATATGACATTTGCATTTTTGCCAAAAATAAGATTTCTAAGAAATTCTCGGTAAGCATTAGTTTTCATGGAATAACTTGTATTGGAGCTAATATATATGTTTGTCTTCTGAACAATTCGACACCAAATAATTTCTCTAGGATTGCATTGCAGAGATATGACCATTTTGAAATTTTTGAATTGGGTTTTATGCGAAAAGTTGTATTAGAGTAAATATAAATGTGTGTGTTCTAGCGAGTTGGCACTGCAATTATTTTAAAAGACCGAAGCGTTCCAGATATGGCAATTTTATGTTTTTGAATAAAAAAAGATAAAAATGAAGTAATATGTCTAAGTCCTCACCTGCCCGTGGTTTTCCTTTGTTTTGTTTTTAATTTTTAGGAGGCCTAGGATTTAATTTCATGACTTACATAGGTCTCCTTCCGCACTTTTGTTTTTCTATTTCTTAATGTTTACTGTATATGTTTAAGTGTGGAGAAAATAAATAAACTGAACTGAACTATACAGGTACTATATCGTAAAACCTCGAATAGAGGCCCTGGGTTTATTTAGGATAGGCCTTTTTTTTTTATGAAAATGAATACTGTAAGTTTTGGGTATTGCTACTATACGACATATTTTAACTATAGAATTCAAGATTGTTTTAAATATATTTAACATTTTTGAACATGCTAGTACAACAAAATAATATTGATACTCACAATAATAAATGAATGTATCTCAAAATGAGTCATCTTGATTAGAAGCCAATGGGCTTCTTATTCTTAAACGTTGAATATACTTGCTACTGTGTGTGACAAGAGCTTGAATGCCTTCCCGCTGGCGCCACCACTGAGTTTACTTACGAATGTGTAGTCGTTTTTAAAAATAGGTCTCAATGTAACGTACATACCCAATGTTGCCATGTCTGTATCAGCTCGAAAAGTGCATCCCCGGGACAGTCAGTTCCATTACGAGCTTGACGATGTCCATACAATATGTAGTCTGGTACCAATATACCACTATTGGAAATCATATTTGTAATTGAAAACTTATTAAATAAAGCAGAGATTAAAAAATAAAACTCAATTTCAGACACTTTAAAACTACATCAATTTGTGTCTCGACCGACACACGATCTAGGAATTATTTTAAAACAAATTATATATGTTTTTGCCCACAAAAGAAGCTCAAATGACTTGAAATGGCACTATGTTTGTAACTACTGGTCGTAATGTATTGTTTTTGGTGTCAAATTTTTAAGAATACATTTATATGTAGTTTTCTTCAAAGGAACCAGATATCCTTAACCTTAACGCCCCCCCCCCCACTGTCTAGCATATTTTGTACAACATTGTAAAATAATTCTTACTTGATCAATGCGCATTCAATAAGACTGTGCACAGCAGATATTGCAGCATCATTTGGAAATTTATCAGTGAAGTTACCCATAATGGAAATCCCTACAATGGAATAAAGTAAATCATTATTAATACCTTATTAAGATACGTTATTAGAAATCATTTTATGGTTGGTGCAGGTGGGGGGGGTTACCCCGATGCTATGGTTACCTTCAGCCTCTGTCGTTGTGGAATGATGTTAACATGTTTTCACCATGAATTGCCTCTTTACGGCAATTCAGCACAATGACGCTGCGAGTTATGGGTTATTCTCCACTCGGAGTCAGGTCGCCACCCGACTTTACCAGCTACTCAAAAACGGTGACCGACAGCGCCCGGTCGATGCCTCGGAAGCATCCCCAAGATCCGACGTCGGACGTGCCGACCGGATGAAGGCACTTGGAATACCTTCGAGCGAGAACGGAAAGTCGTGGCAGTTGTCCTTCGCCCGTCAGCAAATCCCACGGAGGTGAACCTGTTGTGATTATAGAAATCCTCAGTCCGTTTCAAAATGCCGGATATGTACGTGAAATCCACTAATTTCGATTCCGGAAGTTCGTCCTCTTCATACGACATCACGTGTCTTAATAAGTTTGTTTCTTTTAATCTTACAAAAAGTGTTGTGTGTCCAAGAATATAGAAACTAATGCAAATTTTACTTTCGTTCGCTCATTTATCTATTGTTTTCGAAACACGTTTCCGGCGACGAACTCCCACGATTTTGGGACTTTTCTTTGCCAACAGGTTGTACTCGACTATCATGTCTTAAAATTGTGCATTATCCACGCTTTACATGATCTCTTACAAGGTCCAGAGGAACGCTCATCTCCTGGATCGCCCTTCCGCCGGATCTCGGCTCCGGACACAGAACGTGTCCGTTCTGCTCGACCACCACCTTGTCGCGAACGAGGTGGGACATGTTTTCGCAAGGTTCGTCAAGCATCCTTCGAGATTCGCATGCGAACGCACACACGACCTGTCGAATCTATCCTGAATGTCCATATAACGACGAACGTCATCCCGCCGGACGACATTCTCGTCACGATCGCAAGAGTCGGAGAAACCTTTGTGGAACGTTAGATTCCGGCCAGGTCATGACGTTAGATCTGTTGCAATTCTTTCTGGATCTGTAAGCCATCGAACGCGAATACTACGACCACAGGATCGCCGCGTGCAACGGAGAAGATGTCAAGTAATGTTACGACGCCTTCGTGACATTTCAGGCTGTCGTGGCCTTACCGAGTTCCCGACTTCGAGATTATGCAGTGTGGGCGACCGTGTCTGGCGAGAGTCGGGTATGACCCGTATCCGTTCACGGAATCTGTGATCGTCAACCGACTCGGTAACGATGCGGACGCCCACGTTCGCTTAATTGCCGCGTTTAGGAGCCACGCTCACGAGTTTGGTCTTGCATCGGCGAAATGCTTCGACCAGCTGTTCATCGCTCACCTTCTGGCAACCCACGCGCACATCTTCAATGTGGCGCAATCGATGTACAACGCCCGCATAAGGAAGGGACTTGCGTCCTTGGGAAGGGTGATTCTGCCGGCGACGCTCGGGCAGACGAGTTTGTTCGAGAAGGATTTGCGGCTCATGCAAGCGTTCCAACGTTCCTGCGGAATATACGACCGGAAGCTGAGGACGAAAAACATGATCGTGACCGTCAGATAGGAACCTGCGTCGTAAAAATTTCGCTGGCGAGATTGCAAGCTGAAACTTTGCGATCAAAACACGCTGTATGAGCGTGCGGACAAACGCCTCAAGTGGACGTGCTGCATGTTTGCCAACGACCGCGTTCCCTTCGTACGCTTACCAGTCAACCTTCCGTTGAATATGAAATATACAAAACGTTCTACTTCTTCTTGGTGTATATATAATTTCCAAAAAAGAGACACAATAAAGAAAGGAAAACAAATAATACGATTTTCTGTTTTTTTAAAATTTATTTATTGTTTCTATAAATCAGACTAACGTATTCTTCTCACTTATCAACTCAATCTTTTCCCCCGATTTCGTCTCCTGCTTCTCTTTGTGAGAACAACAGAACAGCATCTTCACCGCATCGAACATCAATACGATCTGGAAGATGACGAGAACAGCGAAGAATGCACAGGTGACCAAAGTTGGCGTTTCGCACAGTCCGGTTCCAGGATGACACGAGTGGCACGTCAGAGCGAGGACAATCGCCGGAAGCTGACAATTGGCGCAGATGACCACCAGAAATTTCTTCAGCCGGTTGGCGCTTCCCTTCCGAACGATACGCGTAGACGATGGGAAACGACCACCTGGCGACGAGTGCCAGGATGCAAACCCCGGTTATGTCCCGAAACCACAGCCAGACAATCAGAGCGACCAAGGTGTGGAGATCCAATGCTCTATTAACCCGTCTCACGACGGAAGAATCCGTCCAAGACAAGATTCAGGTAGGCAAACACCGGAACCGGTATGATCATCCACAACATGACGTAGAGGCGTGTGCAAAAAAGAGGGTGAAAGTACGGCTCTTTGCGTCGGCGACACCCTTGTATTTATCGGCGTTCGCGATGTACCCATGACGAAACTTCCCGCTTCGTAGTCAAGAATGTGGCAGGAGAACGAACGCGGAATGATGACGATGAGCACGACTGTGACCGATTCGAGCGAGAGGCTCCATCGACTGACGATACACAATTCGCACGGCGACGTTCGCGCACAGCCGGTCTGGTCAGCGAACGTCGACACTGGTGGGTGGAAATCGATCCGACGGGCTCACGATCCAACACGATAAAGCGACTAGGTCGTTATCGACGTAACAGTATTGTAACGATGATATAGCATCACAGTACCCATGACGTATGTGCCATTACTGAAGACAAGACCTTTTAGGATACATGACATCTGCCTATATTCAGCGAGTCATACATTTTCTGTTCAATAAAATATTGTTAAACGAATATACAATTTCCATTATTCTTATATTTTTATGTGTGTGTGTTGGTTCTCCCATGGGATTCCTACATGGCGGGAAAGTAGCTTTCCGGACTTGAGGTGTTTTTTTCTAATGACTTTAAAGTCCTTCAAAGGTTTTCCTCCTCTTGAAAACTATTCCATGAATCAATGAACCTGTAGATGCAACAAATGTAAAAATCTACCACAAATGTAAAAATAACCACAAATGTCAAAACATTCTACCCGCAAATGTCAAAATAACCGAAAATGTCATAACATGTCAACCACATATGTAAAAATAACCACAAATGTATTAAAAAAAAATCGCCCACAAATTTAAGAATCTGCTTAACCACAAATGTAGTAACATTTCACCTACAAATGTAAACATTTCCAATTTTACCTCAAATGTCATAACATGTCAACCGCAAATGTAAAAAATTTCCTAAGCACTTAAATCCTTAGGATATTGAAAATACCCTAGTTAACTGCTATATTAGAGCAGCTAAAGCACCAAGTTGCGCATTTTAGTAGAGCAGCTAAGGGCCAAGTTGTGCACTTTAATACCAAAGCATGAAACTTGGCACAAAATATCTTTAATATGTGTGAATTAAAAAAAAATGCGTGCCAAGTTTGACGATTGCTATGGCCGCCATTTTGAATTTAAAATGACCGCCTCTAAAAGACGGGATCCATATATCTTGGCAATGGAAAATCGTACAGACTTATTTTTGGTCTCAAAATTGTTGGGAACATACATGTTGCTTATTGTTCTAATGTAGCATTTTGTCCAAAAGTGATCGGAAATCGCATTTTTGACCTTTCAGCCTACATGAATCAGCATGTCCATATCTCCAAAACTGTTAAGAAGATGCATGTTTCTATTTGCTCTAATGTAAAACTTTGGCCAAAAGTGACCAGAAAGGCATTTCTGACCTTTGACCCTAGATATCCAGCATCATTCATATCTCCAAAAACAGTTGGGCACAGAGACCTAAGTTTGGCCTCAAATGTTTCAGAACATGCATGTTCCTATTATGCAACATGTTGTCCTAGAGTGACCGGAAATGAAGTTTATAAACTTTGACCTTAGGTACCCTGTAGGTTATTTAAATCTCCTTTGGGCATAGAGACCTAAGTCATTGTGTCTTTTTATAGGACTTTATTCGTTAAAAAGCTACAGGGTAGCCTATGATGTTCCATCATGTCCTTATTAAACACTGTATATATGTATGTATTAAACACTGTACATTAATGCTGTCTCTTATACACATCTAGATGTGTATAAGAGACAGCTTGAAAACAGTATATGCATGTTGTGGGAAACAACGGCTGGATCTCGGTAGAGATACAAATTTGATAAGTAACAGCTAAAAAGTGAATGTAAGTAAACAGCCAGAAATAGAGCTAGAGCTTTTGGACAACACTAGTCCTTCCTCAGTAGAGTGTGTGAGGGTAGAAAAAGCCAGATTGTATAAAGTGAGAATTTCATGCAAGCATGATTAAAAACAATAGGCAAGGTGAGTTGAGAATAAACAAAATTGCAGGCAGTATACATCTTACTATTAGGTAATTTTGTCGCCATTTTTTATTTGTCGGCCATCTTGGATATAAGTCAACTTTTGGGTTGTCTTAAAGTTAACTTCAAATGTACATGATTCAGGAAAAATAATAGGCAGAATTTACAGAATTAAGTTAATTATGGCGGCCATTTTGGATTTTGGCGGCCATCTTGGATTTAAGACCAAATTCTGGGTGGCCCTGTCAAAGGTTTATGTCCCAAATGACAAATCTCCTGAAAAAACATCGACATTTGGAACAAATAAATAAGCTGCAAATCTGGAATTATTGTATTTTTTGCGGCCATTTTGAATTTTGGTGGCCATTTAGGATTGAGGCCAATTTCTGGGCGGCCCTCAATTGATCTTGAATGGTTTATGTACCAGGTAAAAAAAACTAAAAAAAACATTGACATAACCGAATAATATGCTACATTTCTCTAATAATTGTGATTTTCGGTGGCCATTTTGGATTTTGGCGACCATCTTAGATTTGGATTCTTGGTGGCCCTTAATTGATCATGAAAGGCTTAGGACTGAGGTCTAATTCCACTTAAAAAAAAGTTGACAACACCGAATAAATATGCTGTATATCTTTAATAATTTTAATTTTTGTGGCCATTTTGGATTTTGGAGGCCATCTTGGATTTGAGGTAAAAATCTGGGTGGCCCCAAGTTTATTTCAAATAGTATGGGGTCAGGATGATAAAACCGCAGAGAAAAACTTGACCGGAAAAATGGCAGTTTATCCTTGGATGGGCTCTGTTTAAATGCGCAACTTGGTGCTTTAGGTTGCTCTACTATAGCAGTTAATTAGGGTCTTTGAATATTGTAAGGATTTAAGTGCTAAGGACAATTTTAACATTTGCGGTTGACATGTTATGACATTTGAGGTAAAAATGGAAATTTTTACATTTGTAGGTGATATGTTACTACATTTGTGGTTAAACAGATTTTTACATTTGTGGGAGATTTTTTTTACATTTGTGGTTATTTTTACATTTGTGGTTGACATGTTATGACATTTGCGGTTATTTTGACATTTGCGGGTAGAATGTTTTGACATTTGTAGTTATTTTTACATTTGTGGTAGATTTTTACATTTGTGGGCTCTACAGAACCATAAAGAGAAAGGTTCGGGTTCTCCCCTGGAATATGTTGATTTCTTAATAGCAGGAGATGAGCTTTCCCGACTGAAGTATCTTTTAATGACTTTTAAGTTCTGAAAAAAAGGTTTTCCTTCTTCAAAACAGTCAGGTAAATTCTTCTGTGTAAGGTAATATGTGTGTACCGGACCGGTATATATTTTATTTCCATGAATCGATAAACCCCAAAAATATAAAGGAGTCTTATTATAACAAAAAAATTCAGCTCACCGGTCCTGAAAAATTGGGTCTAAAATTCTTTTCAATTTTTTTTTTTTGAGCAAGGGAGGAAGTCAGGACTCCTGATTCCAACAATATGGAAATGAAAGAGGGAAGTCAACAACCCACTGTCTGGTCGAAGTATACCATCGTCTAATCAAAGTGGCGGAAAAGTCCGGCACCACCAGTGTTCTGGTAATGACGGACTTTGCCAAAGCTTTTGATATGATCGATCATACTACCGCTATTTTAAAATTATTAGTTAGTGGTATACCATCTTCAATAGTACAGTGGGTTGTTGACTTCCTATCTAAACGAATCAGAGAGTACTGTAAAACGATACTTGTTCTGAATAGGAAATACTGACTGGAGGTGTTCCCAAGGAACGCTCCTCTCTGTCCTTACACTGTAAAAAATTTTTGAAAATGTTACAGTATTTTCACTGTAAAAATATACATTCTATGAATGTTTTGTAAATAACAGTCTTTCACTGTAAATTAATTACAATTTTCAGTCGAATACATGTAAATAGGGTAGTTGCTAAATACAACGGCTTCAGCCGAGGGGGCGTGGCTTGTATGGTGACACCATACACCGTGTGACCAATGTGACATTCGAGGCGGGCTGAGGCTTAGTTTGTGCGTAGGTTTCTGCTGCGCCAGCGGGGCTGGGGGACAATGGGGCTTACGCCCACCCCCATCGAACAAGTCAAGGGCCCCAGCCGAGCTCGTCGGCAGTCAGACAAAAAAATATATAGGCCTACACCAAGCCAAACTATGTCTTTCACACTGCTAAGTGCCATTTCCGGCCATCTAGAGCTCCCTATTTTTAGAAAAACCTCATCTCCCAAACCCTTCCCCTTCTAAGACATACAAACTCAGTTTGGACAGCTTATCCCCCCTCTCAGAAAAAACATCCTAGCGGAGCCACTGTCTAGGCATTTAGGCCTTTGCAGAATGTGGCCCTAGGCTACTAAAGAATAGGCCTAATTGTTATTTAATATATTACTTTCTACAATACAAATTGCAATACAGACATTGGAAAGTTAATGGGGATATTTAATTCAATTAAACATTTAACATTCTGTTCCCCTTCTATTTTTGTGTAATATAGCTGGCAATTTTGTGAAACATTAAAAAGTAATAAATCTTAACTTCAGCAGTTATGTTGTAATAGATGTTTTAATTTTAATTTATTAGGCCCATTTTCTCTTCCTGTAAGATAGTTTGTT
>NW_022711623.1:0-1977 GCF_011630105.1 Anneissia japonica
TCCTGGCGCCACCCCTGCGGTCATTCTATTCGTAGAAAAAGCCTTTATGGTGAAAGCGATAGTAGCCTAGGTCAATACATTCACCGGCTGTATAAAATTAAGATTGAAAATGTTAATCTTATTATTTTAGTAAATATTATTGTTATATACGGTACTTAGTTTATGTATATTATATATAATTTAAAATGTATATATTTATATTACAAAATATTGTTAAAATAAGAATACTATGTTTACGTCTCAAATAAAAATATCTGTTAGTTGTATGTAGACTGTAACATAATTATGAATGTTTTATTTGTAAAACATTTTAAATGTGGAACAAATGATCATATAGTATATGTATTGGTCTGGTTTAGAGGCATAATGATAATAAGGCAAATATAATGTTAGTGTTAAAAATGTTTCCTTTTTATATAATAAAGAATACAGGGAGAACGGAGGAAAGCAAAAAGATTCGGAGTGACTCATAAATTATATAATAATGATAATGGCTCATTATTATATTTTACGAATTTGTATTAAATGTATGTGCGTATTGTTTTAACCCATGACCTGTACGCGAAGTATGAGCTCCTGTAGACCCAAACCGAGTACCGTTTCGATTTAAATCGTACGGGAAATCCACTCATGATGATATACAGTAGAACCCCCCTCCTTTGGGACACCCCTATTCAGGGGACACCCCTGATAAGGGGACACTTTTCCGTAAAACGTGGGGCAATAGGCTTATATCTTTTAGCACGTACAGCCAACCCTTATTAAGAGGACACCCCTATTAAGGGGATGGGGACACTTTCTGAGTGTGCAATACAATCAATACAATACAATTTAACACCTATTAAGGGGGGCACTTTTTTGTTGTTGTTGTATCAAAACAACTACAGTAGTCTCAAAATAACAAAAAAAATCTCTGAAATTTATATTTCTACAACTTTTGAGACCACAGATTTTCAGGTCTCAAAAAGGTGGTCTTGAATCGGAGGGCGAACTGTACATACGATATGACGAAAATGGCGTCTATTATGATAATATAAAATATATACCTTTCATTTTCCCCATCCCCTTTTCTTGTCTGTCTAATTATTTTTGCAACTAATTGCCGATGTCACCGATAAAAAAGTGGGCGTGGTCGGGTGTCGCTCAAAATCTCTCGAAAGTGTTCCAGGGGGAAAAAGCCCCTGAAAAATATAAAAATTTAGGGCTTTCAAACAGGCTTATTAATTTAATCAATTTTAGAGTCTAATAATGTAGAAAATACATAGGCCACACTTTTTTTCCTCCCCGACGAATTGTGGTCTTTCTTCCCGACGGAGGAGAGAGGGCAGCACTCACCGACGGGGGGAAGGCAGCATTCCCCGACGGGGGCCCTGGCGCCCAACCCCCCGATGGCGCACCCAACCCTGAATTAGACTTGCCAAAAGTAACTTGTTACTTTCCCTCATTCTGAGTTTTCCCTCATTCCGAGTTTTCCCTCAGTGCGGCCAACGATCGAAGTACCGATAAGTTATAAGATCTGCTTGATTCGTTCCTAACCCTACCAAAAAAAAAAAGAGAAAAAAGAAAAGGTGTAATGCGCGGGATGTACTTGATCATGTTGTAGGCCTATATGTTATGTGTTGTGATGTGAAAGCGATTACAACGTGATTTGATTATTTACACTACTTGACTACTGCCAAAAAATAAATAAATCATACTGAAATATAAATGGCCTGATAAATGCAGACAATCAGTCATTAACAGACATCTGACTACAGTTTATCATCACCTACGAAATACAAACACAAATAATTATTGGTGGAACCTCATTATGTTTCATTTGGGTATACGAATGGATATAGGGTCGGTCGCTCAGATTATTTACACCTATTGACTGATGTGCCAAAAAAAAAAATAAATAATAGGCCTATATTGAAATATAAATGGCCTGATAAATGCAAATAATCAGTCATTAACAGACATCTGACTACAGTTTAT
>NW_022711624.1:0-11164 GCF_011630105.1 Anneissia japonica
AGCAATATATAAGTGCTGCTGATAAATCAACAACGCAGTATTAAATAAATCAACCATTTTTGGTCTTGGAGCTTGGTTACTAGGGAGCTTTCGATTTGTGCGACGACGCGACGCCAGAACGGAATCACTCATGCGTGACCGTCCTACCTGGCATCCTACTCCTGCATACGTAGATTTGGCCAAATTGCGTTCCAGAATCAGCTACTCGACGATGTGACCTTAACGTTCTCACATGTGCAGATGACTTTTAGTGACGTCATTACGTTCTACGTCCTACAGTCATCGTGCAATCGAAAGCTCCCTAGTACTAGAGGTGGGAGGCAGGTATCACATGACCATGTGGTTATATCCGAAGGGTGGGGAGGTGTGTCGGAGGCACATTCATCTTTTATTAAAATGTAATCATTCTTAGTTCTTATCGTATAAATAATATTTAGTGTATATTTTATATGTAATGCTTTCTGTTATTCTGTATCCATGTTTGTCTTTACTTAAACCAGAGTATCATAAAGTAGCATATCAAATATTCTGTTGAATGTATCAAATCTACATTCAATGTTTCTGTATTACTAGAAAAAACTACCCAGGGAGCAGTGACAGTTGTACATGTTTTTTACTGTTTCCAAAAAACCAAGATGGTTATGATTTGAAACTTCAGAAAAAAAAATTATATAATAGGAAAGAAGTTACTGTTACTAAGAGTAAGACCATGAGATTTAAACTATTTTATATTCATATATTATAGACTTGAAAAATCTTTCTTATCTGACAATTCAATAGCTTTCTTTCATTATATTTATCTGTATGTTGATGTTGAATATGTACATTTTCCTTTTGATTAGTATTCGTACATACAATGGACGACACATCTAAGAATACCGGACTGTTTTATTTTAAGATCAAAAATTTAAGCTGGAGACCTGCCTCATAGATGCTGTGTGAACATGACTAATGGTAAATGTGTGTTTTAAAATTGTATCCCCTCATCCATTTGTTGAGGTTGCACTTGGTACATCGGTATGATGTACCAAGTGACCAGGTATGTTTGTGGTTCAAGAGTGTGGACCCATGATTGTTGGGTTAAATGGAGTTCATAAATTGCTTAATGTGTGCACTGCAGGTTATATGCTTTTAACTAAAAGCAAGAGAAACGTTGAAGGAAATTTAAATATACCATTGCTCTAATCTGTATGTGTCCTTATCTTAAACTTTCTGCTAGCAAATTTAAGGATTTTTATTGTAAAAATAGTTCTGTAGTTCTTTTAAAAAGAGAAACTTAAAGTTTTTTTCTTTATTTGTGGTTTATTAGGCCAAATAAAAGTATGATCTCATTTTATTTTTGAATGAAGAACTTAATGAATTTTGAAGAACAAAAGAACAAATACTTAGATTGCTGCAAGGTTGATTCATTTTGTTAGGATGCATTATGTTACATTTATCCAAAATAAATACAGTAACAACTTGGTTTTTGAGTAAACATGTATGCAATTGTATTTACACTATGGAGAGATAAAATTACTCCATTGTTACACATACGGCCTACTTTAATTGACATCTATCAACAAATATATGTTTGTGACACCAGTGTGTAATGTATTACTGTAGGTGAGCATCATTTTTGTATTTACTGTATGTATTTATATACTCAAAGTTTATTTAAAATAAGATATGTGCTTTTGTCAAATCACTGTTGATTGGGTTAAATATGCTGTTAAATTTACTTCCGTGTATCGGTATGTATGTACATAATTTAAGAATGACTGTATCAGGTGCGTTTTTTAAGGTTAAAGTAAAACAATAATTGAATTGATATATTAGGCCTATAATTACCGTTAATGTATATTTGACAAAAAGAAAACTGTTGTGTACACATCCTACCTAGCAGGAAGACAGCGTAGTCAAGATAAGCCTATGCGTCGGAATTGTAGGATTGTATACAGTATCTTGGTAGAAAAATAAAGAACTATACACATTATATACATGGTTTTGTTTGTTTTATTATTTATTGATGTATCTAGCATTGCTTATCATTATATTTATAAGATACATGAACTTGATGCACCATTATTCGTGCACCAATCACCAAATCACTTAATTTGAAGCAAGATGAGTTTCTGATTATAACGTTGGTAATAATATACTTTAAACTTGAACAAGAAAGTCACTCATGTTGTCCTTCATTACATAATTTTCCCATTTCCAAGACAACACTACTTCGAAAGTGCCTAGTATTGTTTCATGCCTCGTGTACAAAAAGGTCAAAGTTGCCAACGTTCATAAAATCAAAATTTACAAGATATGATGAGTGACAGTATTTTACATGAATATCAAGTTAGCATTATAGTTTCCATACCATTGTATTACCATCTTCTTAATTGTAGAGCTCCAAAACAAATAATAATCATAGGGTTACAAATAATATGGTACAATTATTTGATGATCAGATACTGTACACAATAACCACAGAGTATTGTTTAATATAACATTAGCTGACATTCTACCTGCTATAACTCAAATTTAATAATAATAATAATATTCTTCTATAGCGCATTCCGCAAAAAACATCAATGCGCTTTACAAAAAGAAAACAAGCAGTGAATAATTTTGAGTTAAACTACGGTAAAACTATTTGTCTATCTTACATGTCAGGGTAAGAGCATACTCGCAAATCATAAAAAAATGCCACAATATCTACTGCCTTAATATAATTGTATATATTTTGACGCATGCGAAAATAACACACAACCACTCACATTGCTGTCATACTTTGAAGACAGCCTTTATCCACCAACTTTCTAATCCATTTTCCATAACCAGCACTACACAATATTATACAAATAATGAATGTTTATGAGTGCTATAGGAAAGAATATGTTCAGAGGAGTTGAAAAATTGACTTTTCCATTCAATGCCGAGTTGAATTGAACAGTCAATTTTTCAATGAATGAAAATATTCTGTGCATTGCAAGAATACACAACATTCACTATTCCTTTTATTTTATAACAAATCTAAAATCAATCCTTGTCATTTGATATTTTAGGACAACCTTAGTAAAGGTTTTAACAAAAATAGAAATTTGCTAATCAAATATCTTTCTTCAGAATGAAACAGTCCATCTTCGTTCAACCAATGACACATTGTATTAGGTGGAGGTGTGCAATGGGAAGAAATGAATGAAACAGAAATGCATGGATGGGACGAAATTTTCATGATGAGTAATGAAAGGGTGTAAATATCCTAATGTCACATGATATAAAATCCACCAATCAAATAACAAGGATCTATATGTGTGTTATAAACCACAATAATGAATCTAGAATGATTTTTCATTCTATCAATTACTTCTTAGGTTGCATTTGAGTGTGTTATTCCAGATCAAGGTCAAAAAACCAATTTAAAACCAATCAAATACAATTGCATGACCTGAAAATATCTAGTCAATCATATAATTTTAAATATATTTTTAATAACAATTATTTAGGGCCTAATATATTTTTTGATATCCCTATGTGTAAATGTTAAATTCTGTAAAATAAGCAAATCATTCATAGAATCATATTTATGATTTAGGTCAGCGTTACACAACCTGTGGTCTGTCAAATATTATTGTTGGTCCATCAAATGCTAAGGGTCTCTGGGTGACAAATCATAATCCCAATAACAATTTAATGCATACTGGTAATTAAATTTGATATTAATGCTTGCTCCAAACCACTAAATATACTATTGTTTAGCTATAATAGTGTAAAGATAACATTTCGTGCTGGAGGCATTCATCAAGGTAATTTTCATGGTCGGATTTTTTTCAGGGCTGAGCAAGACTTTTTTTTATCTCAGCAAGTGATTTACTATCAATATCTGAAAGGTCATTGCCCTTCAAGGTAAGCATGTTGTCTTTGAATACTACATTCATCCTACAACATTCCACCTTTATTTCATTAATAATACTACCTGATAAATTACAATGGCTCATATCAATATGGATCAGGTGTGGAGAGACCTTAAAAAGGTGAGCTAATGTTCTTCCTCTGATTGAAGATAGGTTAATCTTACTCATGTCTATCTCATACCCATTCAATAAGGAGTTTTCGATTTGCACGTCAACTATGTCGACTGATAACCTATGACGTAGTTTTGATGACTTGCGCATGCGTCAAGTCGACTAACACGACGACTGCCAAATTTGAGAACGTGTTCAGCAGCGTTTTGACGTTCGCTCTCTGACTGAGATAACAAGTAGACGTATGACGTCATATCACTGCAAACTCTTGATTCATGATGGAGGACGATGTCGCGGTGCTTCTTAATTTGGCAAAATTATCTTCTACTGGGGATGTAAGTAAATAGCATTTCGGTTAAGGCATGTCCTATTTGCAAACTATAAAATTATCCATTATTGTGGATCAAATTCAGTGGATAATTAGGTAATTAATTAACCAGCCTATTAGCTAGGCCAAGGGAGCCTAAGCCTAGGCTAGGCGAGGCAGCCAGCCTTCAGTCAGGCTGGGCGTATCCAGGAAAAAGGAAATAAGTTTTCAGTCATCTGTTAAAAAAAAAAAAATCCTATATTGAACAAAGAAGGGGAGGTGCACCCTCAACAGGGAGATTTATGTTTTACAACTCAGCCCTGCCCTGAATACCCCATGGATATACCATTAAGGGATTCGCGAAGCCGATGAAGATTTGCCATGTTGAGCTGCGTAGACTACAGTACCTGAGTGTTGAGTAAGATACCACGGTCAGTGTATTCGAATAGCGTGGGCGAACACGGAGAAACCCCAGATCACAAGGTCATAAGTTCACTGACGTGTCAACATGGACGTTCACTTAAATCGAAACGTTCAGATAACCAGTGGACTAGTACCAGTCGACTGCTCGGATTTTCCACTCACGCGGACGTGAAAGCTGTCCACGTCCACTCAAATCGAAAAGTCCTCAATGTCTCATTCTCACCTATTGATTCAACCAGCTTTTCAAGATGATCAGATGTAAGTGAATAATCACTCCATTTTAAGGTATCATGAGGCCCACCAATCACCCTAACTTTTAATATCTGAAAGGTCATTGCCCTCCAAACTAAGCATGTTTGTCTTTCAATACTACATTCATCCTACAACATTCCTCCATAATTTCATTAATAATACTACCTGATAAATTACAATGACGCATGTCAATATGGATCAGGTGTGGAGAGACCTTTAAAAAGGTAAGCTAGTGTTCTTCCTCTGATTGAAGATAGGTTAATCCTACTCATGTCTATCCTCTCCCAATTCAATCAATGTCTTATTCACACCTATTAGTCAACCAGCTTTTCAAGATGATCAGATGTAAGTGAATAATCACTCCACTTTAAGGTATTTTGAGGCTTGTTATGGCTTAGTAAGTAATTATCTAGGGTATCATGAGGCCCACTAATCACCCTAATTAACTCAGCAAGTGATTTACTATAAATATCTGAAAGGTCATTGCCCTTCAATGTAAGCATGTTGTCTTTCAATACTACATTCATCCTACAACATTCCTCCATTATTTCATTAATAATACTAAATGATAAATTACAATGGCTCATGTCAATATGGATCAGGTGTGGAGAGACCTTCAAAAGTTGAGCTAATGTTCTTCCTCTGATTGAAGATAGGTTAATCTTACTCATGTCTATCTCATACCCATTCAATGTCTCATTCTCACCTATTGATTCAACCAGCTTTTCAAGATGATCAGATGTAAGTGAATAATCACTCCATTTTAAGGAATTATGAGGCCCATCAATCACCCTAACTAACTCAGCAAGGGATTTACTATTAATATCTGAAAGGTCATTGCCCTCCAAACTAAGCATGTTGTCTTTAAATACTACATTCATCCTACAACATTCCTCCATCATTTCATTAATAATACTACCTGATAAATTACAATGGTCCATGTCAATATGGATCAGGTGTGGAGAGACCTTAAAAAGGTGAGCTAATGCTCTTCCTCTGATTGAAGACTGTTAATCCTACTGATGTCTATCCTCTCCCAATTCAATGTCTCATTCTCACCTATTGATTCAACCAGCTTTTCAAGATGATCAGATGTAAGTGAATAATCACTCCATTTTAAGGTATCATGAGGCCCATCAATCACCCTAATTAACTCAGCAAGTGATTTACTATCAATATCTGAAGGGTCATTGCCCTCCAAACTAAGCATGTTGTCTTTAAATACTACATTCATCCTACAACATTCCTCCATCATTTCATTAATAATACTACCTGATAAATTACAATGGTCCATGTCAATATGGATCAGGTGTGGAGAGACCTTAAAAAGGTGAGCTAATGCTCTTCCTCTGATTGAAGACTGTTAATCCTACTGATGTCTATCCTCTTCCAATTCAATGTCTTATTCACACCTATTGAGTCAACCAGCTTTTCAAGATGATCAGATGTGAGTGAGTAATCACTCCAACTGAAGTTTTCAAAAGGGTCATCAATCACCCTAACTCAGCAAGTGATTTACTATCAATATCTGAAAGGTCATGGCCCTCCAAGCTAAGCATGTTGTCTTTCAATACTACATTCATCCTACAACATTCCTCCATCATTTCATTAATAATACTACCTGATAAATTACAATGGTCTATGCCAATATGGATCAGGTGTGGAGAGACCTTAAAAAGGTGAGCTAATGTTCTTCCTCTGATTGAAGATAGGTTAATCTTACTCATGTCTATCCTTGTCCAATTAAATGTCTCATTCTCACCTATTGAATCAACCAGCTTTTCAAGATGATCAGATGTAAGTGAATAATCACTCCATTTTAAGGAATTATGAGGTCCATCAATCACCCTAACTAACTCGGCAAGTGCTTTACTATCAATATCTGAAAGGTCATTGCCCTTCAATGTAAGCGTGTTGTCTTTCAATACTACATTCATCCTAGAACATTCCTCCATCATTTCATTAATAATACTACCTGATAAATTACATTCACTCATATCAATATGTATCAGGTGTGGAGAGACCTTAAAAAGGTGAACTAATGTTCTTCCTCTGATTGAAGATAGGTTAATCTTACTCATGTCTACCCTTGTTCAATTCAATGTCTCATTCTCACCTATTGATTCAACCAGCTTTTCAAGATGATCAGATGTGAGTGAATAATCACTATATTTTAAGGAAGTAAGAGGCCCATCAATCACCCTAACTCAGCAAGTGATTTACTATCAATATCTGAAAGGTCATTGCCCTTCAATGTAACCATGTTGTCTTTCAATACTACATTCATCCTAGAACATTCCTCCATCATTTCATTAATAATACTACCGGATAAATTACATTCACTCATGTCAATATGTATCAGGTGTGGAGAGACCTTAAAAAGGTGAGCTAATGTTCTTCCTCTGATTGAAGATAGGTTAATCTTACTCATGTCTATCCTATCGCAATTCTATGTCTCATTCTCACCTATTGATTCAACCAGCTTTTCAAGATGATCAGATGTAAGTGAATAATCACTCCATTTTAAGGTATCATGAGGCCCACCAATCACCCTAATTAACTCAGCAAGTGATTTACTATCAATATCTGAAAGGTCATGGCCCTCCAAACTAAGCATGTTGTCTTTCAATACTACATTCATCCTACAACATTCCTCCGTCATTTCATTAATAATACTACATGATAAATTACAATGGTCCATGTCAATATGGATCAGGTGTGGAGAGACTTTAAAAAGGTGAGCTAATGCTCTTCCTCTGATTGAAGATAGGTTAATCCTACTGATGTCTATCCTCTCCCAATTCAATGTCTTATTCACACCTATTGAGTCAACCAGCTTTTCAAGATGATCAGATGTGAGTGAGTAATCACTCCTTTTTAAGGTATCATGAGGCCCACCAATCACCCTAATTAACTCAGCAAGTGATTTACTATCAATATCTGAAAGGTCATTGCCCTCCAATCTAAGCATGTTGTCTTTCAATACTACATTCATCCTACAACATTCCTCCATCATTTCATTAATAATACTACCTGATAAATTACAATGGCTTATGTCAATATGGATCTGCTGTGGAGAGACCTTAAAAAGGTGAGCTAATGTTCTTCCTCTGATTGAAGATAGGTTAATCCTACTCATGTCTATCTTATCCAATTCAATGTCTCATTCTCACCTATTGATTGAACCAGCTTTTCAAGATGATCAGATGTGAGTGAGTAATCACTCCATTTTAAGGTATCATGAGGCCCACCAATCACCCTAACTAACTTAGCAAGTGATTTACTATCAATATCTGAAAGGTCATTGCCCTTCAATGTAAGCATGTTGTCTTTCAATACTACATTCATCCTAGAACATTCCTCCATCATTTCATTAATAATACTACCTGATAAATTACATTCACTCATGGAAATATGTATCAGGTGTGGAGAGACCTTAAAAAGTTGAGCTAATGTTCTTCCTCTGATTGAAGATAGGTTAATCTTACTCATGTCTATCCTTGTCCAATTCAATGTCTCATTCTCACCTATTGGTTCAACCAGCTTTTCAAGATGATCAGATGTAAGTGAATAATCACTCCATTTTAAGGTATTATGAGGCTTGTTATACCTTGGAAAGTAATTATCTAAGGTATCATGAGGCTCACCAATCACCCTAATTAACTCAGCAAATGATTTACTATAAATATCTGAAAGGTCATTGCCCTCCAAACTAAGCATGTTGTCTTTCAATACTACATTCATCCTACAACATTCCTCCATCATTTCATTAATAATACCAAATGATAAATTACAATGGCTCATGTCAATATGGATCAGGTGTGGAGAGACCTTAAAAAGGTGAGCTAATGCTCTTCCTCTGATTGAAGATAGGTTAATCCTACTGATGTCTATCCTCTCCCAATTCAATGTCTTATTCACACCTATTGAGTCAACCAGCTTTTCAAGATGATCAGATGTGAGTGAGTAATCACTCCATCTGAAGTTTTCAAAAGGGTCATCAATCACCCTAACTAACTCAGCAAGTGATTTACTATCAATATCTGAAAGGTCATTGCCCTCCAAACTAAGCATGTTGTCTTTCAATACTACATTCATCCTACAACATTCCTCCATCATTTCATTAATAATACTAAATGATAAATTACAATGGCTCATGTCAATATGGATCAGGTGTGGAGAGACCTTAAAAAGGTGAGCTAATGCTCTTCCTCTGATTGAAGATAGGTTAATCCTACTGATGTCTATCCTCTCCCAATTCAATGTCTTATTCACACCTATTGAGTCAACCATTTTTTCAAGATGATCAGATGTGAGTGAGTAATCACTCCATCTAAAGTTTTCAAAAGAGTCATCAATCACCCTAACTAACTCAGCAAGTGATTTAATATCAATATCTGAAAGGTCATGGCCCTCCAAGCTAAGCATGTTGTCTTTCAATACTACATTCATCCTACAACATTCCTGCATCATTTCATTAATAATACTACCTGTTAAATTACAATGGTCCATGTCAATATGGATCAGGTGTGGAGAGACCTTAAAAAGGTGAGCTAATGCTCTTCCTCTGATTGAAGATAGGTTAATCCTACTGATGTCTATCCTCTCCCAATTCAATGTCTTATTCACACCTATCGAGTCAACCAGCTTTTCAAGATGATCAAATGTGAGTGAGTAATCACTCCAACTGAAGTTTTCAAAAGAGTCATCAATCACCCTAACTAACTCAGCAAGTGATTTACTATCAATATCTGAAAGGTCATGGCCCTCCAAGCTAAGCATGTTGTCTTTCAATACTACATTCATCCTACAACATTCCTCCATCATTTCATTAATAATACTCCCTGTTAAATTACAATGGTCCATGCCAATATGGATCAGGTGTGGAGAGACCTTAAAAAGGTGAGCTAATGTTCTTCCTCTGATTGAAGATAGGTTAATCTTACTCATGTCTATCCTTGTCCAATTCAATGTCTCATTCTCACCTATTGATTCAACCAGCTTTTCAAGATTATCAGATGTAAGTGAATAATCACTCCATTTTAAGGAATTATGAGGCCCATCAATCACCCTAACTAACTCAGCAAGGGATTTACTATCAATATCTGAAAGGTCATTGCCCTTCAATGTAAGCATGTTGTCTTTCAATACTACATTCATCCTACAACATTCCTCCGTCATTTCATTATTAATACTACCTGATAAATTACATTCACTCATGTCAATATGTATGAGGTGTGGAGAGACCTTAAAAAGGTGAGCTAATGTTCTTCCTCTGATTGAAGATAGGTTAATCTTACTCATGTCTATCCTATCGCAATTCAATGTCTCATTCTCACCTATTGATTCAACCAGCTTTTCAAGATGATCAGATGTAAGTGAATAATCACTCCATTTTAAGGTATCATGAGGCCCACCAATCACCTTAATTAACTCAGCAAGTGATTTACTATCAATATCTGAAAGGTCATGGCCCTTCAAACTAAGCATGTTATCTTTCAATACTACATTCATCCTACAACATTCCTCCGTCATTTCATTAATAATACTACCTGATAAATTACAATGGTCCATGTCAATATGGATCAGGTGTGGAGAGACCTTAAAAAGGTGAGCTAATGCTCTTCCTCTGATTGAAGATAGGTTAATCCTACTGATGTCTATCCTCTCCCAATTCAATGTCTTATTCACACCTATTGAGTCAACCAGCTTTTCAAGATGATCAGATGTGAGTGAATAATCACTCCATTTTAAGGGATTATGAGGCCCATCAATCACCCTAACTAACTCAGCAAGGGATTTACTATCAATATCTGAAAGGTCATTGCCCTTCAATGTAAGCATGTTGTCTTTTAATACTACATTCATCCTGCAACATTCCTCCGTCATTTCATTAATAATATTACCTGATAAATTACATTCACTCATGTCAATATGTATGAGGTGTGGAGAGACCTTAAAAAGGTAAGCTAATGTTCTTCCTCTGATTGAAGATAGGTTAATCTTACTCATGTCTATCCTATCGCAATTCAATGTCTCATTCTCACCTTTTGATTCAACCAGCTTTTCAAGATGATCAGATGTAAGTGAATAATCACTCCATTTTAAGGTATCATGAGGCCCACCAATCACCCTAATTAACTCAGCAAGTGATTTACTATCAATATCTGAAAGGTCACTG
>NW_022711624.1:11209-28143 GCF_011630105.1 Anneissia japonica
TCCTACAACATTCCTCCGTCATTTCATTAATAATACTACCTGATAAATTACAATGGTCCATGTCAATATGGATCAGGTGTGGAGAGACCTTAAAAAGGTGAGCTAATGCTCTTCCTCTGATTGAAGATAGGGTAATCCTACTGATGTCTATCCTCTCCCAATTCAATGTCTTATTCACACCTATTGAGTCAACCAGCTTTTCAAGATGATCAGATGTGAGTGAGTAATCACTCCATTTTAAGGTATCATGAGGCCCAACAATCACCCTAATTAACTCAGCAAGTGATTTACTATCAATATCTGAAAGGTCATTGCCCTTCAATCTAAGCATGTTGTCTTTCAATACTACATTCATCCTACAACATTCCTCCATCATTTCATTAATAATACTACCTGATAAATTACAATGGTCCATGTCAATATGGATCAGGTGTGGAGAGACCTTAAAAAGGTGAGCTAATGCTCTTCCTCTGATTGAAGATAAGTTAATCCTACTGATGTCTATCCTCTCCCAATTCAATGTCTTATTCACACCTATTGAGTCAACTAGCTTTTCAAGATGATCAGATGTGAGTGAGTAATCACTCCATTTTAAGGTATCATTAGGCCCACCAATCACCCTAATTAACTCAGCAAGTGATTTACTATCAATATCTGAAAGGTCATTGCCCTTCAATGTAAGCAAGGAGGTATAAAAATAAGAGGTATAATAATTATTTTTATACCTCCTTGATGTAAGCATGTTGTCTTTCAATACTACATTCATCCTACAACATTCCTCCATCATTTCATTAATAATACTACCTGATAAATTACAATGACTCATGTCAATATGGATCTGGTGTGGAGAGACCTTCAAAAGTTGAGCTAATGTTCTTCCTCTGATTGAAGATAGGTTAATCCTACTCATGTCTATCTTATGCCAATTCAATGTCTCATTCACACCTATTGATTCAACCAGCTTTTCAAGATGATCAGATGTGAGTGAGTAATCACTCCATTTTAAGGAATTATGAGGCCCATCAATCACCCTAACTAACTCGGCAAGTGATTTACTATCAATATCTGAAAGGTCATTGCCCTTCAATGTAAGCATGTAGTCTTTCAATACTACATTCATCCTACAACATTCCTCCATCATTTCATTAATAATACTACCTGATAAATTACATTCACTCATGGCAATATGTATCAGGTATGGAGAGACTTTAACAAGTTGAGCTAATGTTCTACCTCTGATTGAAGATAGGTTAATCTTACTCATGTCTATCCTTGTCAAATTCAATGTCTCATTCTCACCTATTGATTCAACCAGCTTTTCAAGATGATCAGATGTAAGTGAATAATCACTCCATTGTAAGATAATATGAGGCTTGGTATGCCCTTGTAAGTAATTATCTAAGGGGTGATAAGGCTCACCAATCACCCTAATTAACTCAGCAAGTGATTTACTATCAATATCTGAAAGGTCATTGCCCATCAATCTAAGCATGTTGTCTTTCAATACTACATTCATCCTACAACATTCCTCCATCATTTCATTAATACTACTACCTGATAAATTACAATATCTCATGTTAATATGTATCAGGTGTGGAGAGACCTTAAAAAGGTGACCTAATGTTGTTCTACTGACTAAAGCCAAGTCAATACCTTGTATATGCAGATGTATTAATTTTAACTTTACATCAGCCTTGTTTAACTCATTGATAACCAAACTGAATTCAGATGCTGTACACCAATCTTTAATATGCAATTCAGATAGGCTATTTGCATGTTTTAGGAAATGAATCAAAAATGATGAACTACAATTAAAGTCTAAGTCGATAGAAGTGTGATTATATGTTAAATTTAGGTTTTTCATCTCAGCTGATAGAATATTGATTTCTTTATCCTCCCATTTTGAAATATATCTGAAAAAATCTTTGGTTTTATATACCCTTGGTAGTACAACTGTGTTGTGTACAATATTTCTGCAAGAATTTCGTAAAGATTCTTCATTGGATGTATTTATCACTGGAAATGCTTTCTTTACATCATAGTATCTAAGGTATTTATATTTTTTCATAAGTCTAAATAAATGCACATTTGATGTGTCTTTATAATCAAGCACACTTCTAACAGACTGGCACATTTGTTCACAGCATGCTTTCATTTCATTGGACATGTGTTCATCCAATTCCTGTAGTACATGCTCTTCATGATCCTTCTTTACATGTGAGAAACATTGCGCTATAGAGTAAAAATTTGAGGCCCTGATTATCAACCAACGTTTAAACAATAGACACGCATCTGCACCAAGGAATCCTATTGTAAATACTCTTGTCATTTGTAAATACTTATTACATCTTATCACCTCATATTCTTCAGCTTTCAAGCTCCCTTTTTGGATTTGTTCAAACAGGTAAAATCCTGCTAGTGACTCTGAAATTAATTTATGTGGGGTAGTGTAAATCTCTCTTACATCACCTGGTTGAACAGGGCTATCTTTATAAACAAATCCAAGTTTGAGAGCTAAATGTACCAAATGTTTATCATTTGCTTTGTTTAACAAAAAATATTTGTCAATGGACAGTTTATTTTTCTTTAGACCTTCATATACAATTTCTCCTAATATTTGAATGGCATGCCTGTATTTCTCAGGAATTCTCTCAAACTGGGAAATGGAAGTTCCACTGCCTCCTCTGTTTTGATATTGATTTAAATTGGAACAAAATAATTCCTTGAAAAGATCTGACAAATTTGTAGGAAGACATTTCTTATTTTCCCATATGGTACAAATATTAAGCAATAATAGTGGAGATGAGCATAATTCCAATGCTTCTTTGTGAGTACCACTAAACGATAGATCCTCATCCCCATAAAGATAATAATAATCATCATAATCACCATCATAATTATACTGTGAAAAATAAATTTGACTTACATATTTAACACTACCAATACCACCATTATAATAATCATTATCAAGTCCAAACTCCCTAATTAGTGAGTCACCAATTTCAGCTTTTCCAATTGAAACAAAATGCTTATGTATATATTTCTTTATGTTTCTTGGATTGAATCCCATTACTTTAATATGTATATCACACCATTTAAAAAAGTTACCTATGTTGTCAGGTCGGGAAGACATCAACACAGTGCATTCACCCAATTCAGTTCCTTTGAATAGATCTATTGGATCTTTAGCACCCTTTTCTAACTCATCATATCCATCTAACAAAATCACTATTTCATCAGCATGGGTGACCAGAAAGTCTTCAACAGAATTGGGTGGCAATTTGTTCTTTGATATTAATGTTTGCAAATCAATTTCCTTCATAATTATGTCTAAAAACTTTTCACCTGTTTTTAGGTCTCTAATATTTATCAGAAACAATAATTTATTAGCGAAGGCATTATCTACAACATCAGTAGCCCACTGATGAGCAATATATCTGATGAGTGTAGTCTTACCCATTCCTCCTTTGCCTGTTATTAATACCTTACAAGATTCTCTTGATTTAATAACACCTAATACCTCTGTTAAAGATGTGGGACTACCTTCCTTTTGTACTGATGTTGACTTGGCTTTTGATTTTTTGTCTTCTTTTTGAGACTGCATTAAGATGAGTTCAGAGAATACTTCTGCAATATCTAATTCATGATCTTCATGCCAGATTGTTGGTGTCATTTGGTTAACATTCTGATACAATTGTTTCTGCCTTTTATTCAATGAGTCTCTAATAATTAAATCTGTAATAAAATCAAACAAGAAGAATACATTTCTTCTATCATGTGTATTTGTTGTAGAACTATTTGAATCGCTAATAAATCAAACACAATGAATGTGAGCCAACTATTATCAATACCACTGTTAACAGTATTGAATATTATACCTTAAGGAATTTTATCAATATATTTAATTTTGTTGGCCAGCAATTAGTTTAGAAGATTAAGAAAACATTAAAATGTCAAAGCTCCTAATTAGAGTTGATTGCCTTAATAAGAATAGGAAATTGTCACTGGCAATATTAGTAGGAGAGAGCACATCCATCAAGGCTCTGTATTACAATGTTGGATACAGTAGTATCCAACATAATTAATTAAATGACATAATTTTGGAGACTTCTACAGCACTGGTGTCCACCATTCACTGTTCATGGCACTTTTGCTATCGAGGCTTTACATCAGAAGAAGAGAAAAAAGAAACAGAAAACAAGTAGTTGAGTAGGCAGGTTGTCAAGCACGTATTCAGTCACTGAATGTTTGGAAATCAGCCATTCCTGATTAAATAGAATACAGTGCTTTCTACAATGTTAACAAGAGTATCTTAATTATAACAAATGTCACCATACCTCGTCTTAGCTGTTCCTGGTGCTCTGGGTCTAATGAAATCACATGTTCAGGATCCCTCTGATTACCTTTACAAAATAAACACAATGCTCAAATGATACACATTCATAGAGCAATCATTCCTTAATAAATTTAATTTGTAATGTTTTGATGTGAAATCACCTGGTATAACTCTTATTACATAAGATTGAGGGTGACTACTCATGTTGAATTCCATCCGGTAACCCTGCCCCTCCCCCAATACTCTATCATATAATACTTCCAATAACAAATAGAGGGGATGATTGTAGTTATCACTGCCATTAAAAGTGTGCATGTGTAATAAATCTTATCGACTAGTTATAATTGGTTAGATGTTGTGAAATGATTACTGAATAAAGAGGAAAACACAATTTCCACAAAGTCTAGGTTGCAGGCTTAATAAAGGATTACATCAGAAAATTAGATGTTTGGGAATTTTTAATTTGTGTAATCTTAATCAATATTATATTAGAATATGAAATGAAAAAGCGTCATACAGAGCATCCACAGCTGTTTTAAGTTTCTCTTTGTAATAAATTTTTCCTTACAAATTTCTCTTCTCTTTTCTAGATCCATAATTAAACACTAGCTGTCTGCATTCTTTAATGCCTTATTATACAATTGATTAATCTTATGCACATCTGAACAACCTGACACCAAAATAATTTCTATAGACCTAAGCGTTGCTAAGATATGACTGGTATTTTTTCCAAAAACATGATTTTTAGAGTAAAATCTTGATAAGCATTGCGTTTCATGCAAAAACTTGTATTAGAGCGAATATAAATATATGTGTTATGGGCACTTTGACACCAACATTATTCAATAGACTAAAGCATTAGTGATATGGCAATAATATAAAAAAATTAAGGTCAAAGTTAACAGTGCTCAAATCAGATTTCTAGTAACTTTCATATCCCCCATAGTGTTCTACCACCATACCAAAGGAAAAATTTGTATTCACTACTGTAACATCATTTGGCTTAGAGACTGGATTAGTACAATTCAAAGGCTTCTCGCTGTAGAAAGGGAGTATAAAGTGGATTGTGTTTGGAGAAGATTGTCTCTTGTTTATTCTGTTTTCAAGTGTTTGACAAACTGGGACTGTAGTGAAAAAGTGGAATAAATTGATGTTAAAATCCGAAATTGCAGTGGTCACAATAAATATTCTGCCTTTTTACTACAACCCTAAGCAGGATTTTTATTTATTTATTCAACTTTCTTTATACTGCATGGCACGCTCAATGCAAATGCATTGGTTTTCGTTGTGGTCCAGTTATAACATAAAAAATACAAAAGTGATAAAATGAAAAGGAATATATAAGGAAATTTTAACAAAAAGGACTTAACCACAAAATAGAGAGATTAATTATTTTAGAGCATTTAGAGGTATTTTGATTTAAATTCTGGAAATCCCTAGTTATGTTACTAGGTAGTTCGTTCCAGTTCATGGATGCTCAATAGTGAAAGGTCCGTTTTCCTTGACAAATGTTCCACTGTGGAACTAAAAGATGATTATTTGTCTGACTTCCGAGTATTTTTATTATTTTTGAGAAAAACAAACATTTTAATTAAATAGGAAGTCCTTGAAGACATTTAAAAGTTATGAATAATAATTGATCTCTCCATCTGTCATTCAGAGTTTGCCAGTTTAACACTTAAAATATCATTAATTGGTGTTCTAATGTTACATGAAAGTAAAATTCTTTCTAAGGTGTTTAAAAGAACTTGTAGGTTATTAGTCAATTGGATGGAGCAGTTTGACCATACACATGAATAATAATCAAATAAAGGAAAATCAAAGTTTTAGCCAGCATCTTAAGAATAAATCGAGGTATAAAATATCTGATACGACGGATGACACCAATTCTTTTAGATACTTTAGAAGAAGGTTTCAATGTGTTTATTCCAAGTAAGCTGTGGGTCAAAAAGTAACGCCCAAGTATTTAAAAGAATCAACTCTTTCAATAAAATTATTGTCATAGCTCACAGTCAAATTATTATATTTAGAAATATTCTGTGTTGTTCCAAAAATCATAAATTTAGTCTTTTTAATGTTTAGTGTCAGGTGATTTTCATTAAACCAATTAACAATTTTGTCAAGATTATGCTTTAATTCATTCTGAAGTGTTAGTGGGTCCGATGAACTACATAGCAAAGTGGTGTCATCAGCGTACATAACAGATTTACATGAAATACTGTTTGGGAGAGAATTAACATAAATTATAAAAAGCAGCGGTCCAAGAATGGATCCTTGTGGGATACCAATACAAACATTTTTACAATCTGACTTATCAGAATTGATACAAACAATATTGTGTCCGATTACTTAAATATGAATTAAACCACTTATACCATATTTTCTGAGTTTATCAATTAAAATTACATGATTGACTGTGTCAAGGCCTTTTTCAGATTAAGAAAAAGGGCTGCAGTTACATTACCTTTGCCAGTGTTTTTAAGAATATAATCAGTGACATCAAGCAAAGTGGTTTGAGTAGAGTGGTTTTTCTTTAATCCAGATTGAGATTCGTTTAGGATATTATTTTTTAGTAAAATAATTATATAATTGATCATGAACCTCCTGTTCAAGGATCTTAGAAATCATAGGTAAGACGGAGATGGGTATATAGTTATTTGGGTAACTCTTATCACCTTCCTTAAAAATAGGGGTGACTTTGTCATGTTTTTAATTTTTTTCTTCTTTGAAATTCATTTAGGCCTACAGTTCATGTACTGTACTATGGAAAAAAGGTCCATGCTATCAAAGAAGCCCATCATTCTTTTTGAGATGGGCTTTTTTTTAAGGCTACTTTGCAAACTAATGTGAGGGCTTCAATTCGAGATGTGTTTCTTTTCAAGATTAAGCCCATTGGGCTTCTTTTCAAGGTTTTACAGTATTTTTCATGGCATTGAACACAATGAAAATTGATTCCCCCATCATTAATGGAATGGGCCCTGTCATGTTTGGCTGTCTAGTTTTGATTTACATTTCACATGTCTAGTTGTCATTGTAAAATGTAAATCAAACCAGTCATACTTGGGTGGTTTTTGATTTACATACTGGAACAGAATTTGGCAAGTTCGTTTTAATCATGTCAGACCTACCTTTTCAAACTTGAATTACATTTTAAAGAAATTGGAACTACATTTTGGAAAAGTTGAACTACGTTTTGAAAAATTAGAACTTTGTTTTGGAAAACTACACCTACATTTTGAGAAATTAGACCTATGTTTAAAAAATTAGACATTGAATTTTGCATTTACATTTCAATTTTAACATAGACTTTTGCTGCATATGGCACTCCATAGTTAAGTTCACATCAAGCACATATAAATTCATATAAAGTGAAATAAATACCTTGTGTAGCAGGTAATTGATTTGTGTTATTAAATATGTTAATCACTGAGTCAGTAAAATTGCTGTTGACAAATTGACATCCAATCGTAGTACCTAAACAACAAAAAAATTCAAATTAGCTCAAGCTTAATTCAAATTTTATTCTTCTGGCAAATTACAGACAAGCCAAGGATCAAAAGCAGTCGAAAGGATAACAGAATGAATTATATTTTACATAAATAAATATTTGTATTTAAATTGATTGATTTCTGTATGAGTACTGTATACTAATATAATTTCTGTAACATTTCAAATAATAATTTTCATTGTGGTAACATGTATTTCATAATGGTCAAAAATAAGAAATACACCATTTTTACCAAATTTGAAAGAAACTTTCTGAGAACCTGGGAACTACCACTGGGGAATTTCCAGAGGCCTAGCATTTTGTTTTATGTAGTTACCATCATGGATTGTAAACGATAAAACTAAATTACTAATGAGTACAAATATTTTTAAAACAGAAAAAGAATGAAATGTTGATATTAAAAACAAGTCTTAAAAAGATAATTTACTGTTCACATACAGTTCAAGATATAATCTTCCCTGGATGACTAGACCCCTCAGACGTCTTGTTAGAAGAAAGCGGAGAGCCTTTCATAAGGCGAAGCGCAACAGTTGTCACCAGAACCGGGAACACTATCGTGCACTTAGGAAATGTGTCCAGAAGCGATTAAGGAAAGCCGAACAGGAATATCTTTCTACCACAGTTTTTGACTCTCTCTGCTCAGACTCAAAAAAGTTTTGGTCCTTCATAAAACAAAGGCGACGTGATTCATCAGGCATTGCTACCTTATGGAATGGCCGTAATTTTGTGAGTTCAGCAGTGAGAAAGCCGAGGCCCTTAGTAACCAGTACAAATCGGTTTTTACAGGTCACGGACGGTTACCCATTTGCAATGGTAGAAAGCTTCCTCAAGTCCTTGAGTTGGAGATCCAGAATGATGGGATACTTAAGCTTCTCCAGAGATTATCCCCACACAAAGCCCCGGGACCAGACAGCATACACCCGTGGATTTCATCTTTTCTCATCGGCAGAAAACAGACTGTCAACATCCAAGGAATTGCAGCAAAACCAGTGACAGTCCTCTCAGGAGTGCCCCAGGGCACAGTTTTGGGACCCCATTTATTTTTATTATACATTAACGACCTGCTAGATGGGCTCAAGTCTGAAGTTCGCTTGTTTGCAGACGACTGTATTATCTACCATCCTATTACATCATCATCTGACTGTGAAACAATCCAAAACAATCTGAAACACCTTGAGAAGTGGGAAAAGAAATGGCTTATGTCCTTCAAGCCTGAAAAATGCAGTGTTTTGCGATTCAGTACAAAGAGAAACATCTTTAAATTTTCTTATCGCTTATCTGGTCATGTCCTTCAGCCCCTCCACCAACACAAACATCTTGGAGTAACTCTATCTACTGATATGAAATTAAACCCGCATGTAGACGGGGTAGTCATTAAAGCCAATGGCGTGCTCGGATTTCTTCGGCGCAATTTAGGCAATGCTCCGCAGCATGTTAAAGTCCAAGCATATAAAAGCCTGGTTCGACCACACGTTGAATACTGTGCAACATTCAAAAAGTTGAGGCTGTTCAAAGACGCGCGGCTCACTTTATTACCAATAACTATACGTGGGACTCCTCTGTTACCGCTATGCTTAAAGAAACCAACCTTCCTCCACTTGTTTACAGACGTAAAGTCAACAGACTTGTTATGATGCACAAGATTGTTCATCAAAATACTGAACTAAAGCTTGATAACCACCTAGAATTCAACAGACGAGCAACTGCTGCTAGGGGCACAAGGAACCATAACCCACTTTCATTAAAGACACCGAAGGCCAAGACAAATCGCTTTCTTTATTCTTTTTTCCCCCAACACAGCTAAAGACTGGAATGCACTCCCTTTTTCTTCTACTTCAATCAATAATTCTACTGCCTTTTGGAAGCTCATTGGTAACTCCGACTAGTCCCTCCTCTGTCACCACTATCCAAACATTGAGTGATACTCCAGCCGGAGTTTTTCAATTACTCTATCAAGATCAAGTAAATTAGCAAAAGATCGTATCTGTTGTCTGCTATCGGCACTATCTGATACTCAGTGCTCTATTCTACTAGGCAGCTGCTGCTCAGGCTAGGAGACTGCTGGAAGTCTCACAGTGAAAAGTTGCGAGACATTGGTGGTGCTGTTTCAAAACAGACCAAATAAAATGGTGTATAAATAACTCAAAGAAAATAAACTGATGTAGAGTTTAAGCTTGTCTCATGTTGACCCCAACTTAAAGTTAAAAAAAAAAGAAGTAATATCTGTATATATAAACAATAATAAGCAATAACTGCAAAAATAATATTAAAAAATAATAATATTAAATAATAATAATATTATAGGTGTAATAATAATATTGAATAATAACAATAATTATAATTTGTAACTGATTAAATACTAGGATTGGATATATCCCAAACATTGTACGATGTAGTCTATTAATTTATTCAGAATGTTTAAAGTTATCAGTTAGGTTCACACTAGAGCCCTAGTATCTGGATCAGGAGCTAACCGTTAGCACCCGTGTGAGAACACTCGATCGGTTATTGCTAACCATACCAGGTATTATTGAGCGCTATTGGTCAGCAAGTTGAGCACGTTTCTATCATTAACCAATCACACATACCAGTACACATTTCCAATTTCCAGTTTCCTATTGGCCAGTGATCCCACCGTCATCTTTTTTATATCTGGATCATGGGTTTTCTTGTATGAACGCTTGTAAGTTATATATGTGGATCCTGCTAACCGTTAGCTAGTGTTTGTGAATATAACCATTCCTAGCTAGATCAGGCAAAGATTATCACCGCATGCAGCAAAATACAGTAAGGAATACTGTCACCCAATGAGGCTTCTACAAATTATGTCTGATTTTAAATACCACTTTAATGCCAACAAGGCCTATAGGTCATTAGATCAAGCACATATGGAACACATACTTAGCTCCATGGAGAGAATTCAATAATGTAGCTGCAATTAGCGCAGTTGTGTTCAAACATACCAGGTAACCACTGGTACTCATGGGTGGAGAGAGACAACCATGTAAAGTGAGGGATTCAGCCTATGGCACCCCTCCCCTATCTAAGTAATAAGAAGAATTTCTAAAAAAAAATTTAAATATCCAGTATAAATTCAATTAATTTTAGTTACATTACCATTACTGCTTTGAACCATATTGTTTACCATGCAAACATTGTCTGAAAACAAATGCATCGATTCACTGGTAAATGTTTTTGTCTCAAAATCTTAAATCCTTCTTCACTAGTAATACAAAATACATATAACATACATAATACAATAACATATTGATCTACAAATAGTTCAAACATATTCATATTGACAACAAATATTATTTTATTCATTACCGATAAGTCACTATATTTCTGATGCTGTGATTATATTGTACAAAGCTATGTTTTACCTGTAAATCCTGGAGAAATTTGCATTGCCTTCTCAATAGCACTGGCCACTGCTAACTGATCTGCTACCAAACAAAAAATAATTCAGTTAAACACTGGTGAGGGCCGAGAAGAGGGCTCTAGACTTGCAATTTTGATAAACAACTTTAATTGTGGAGGTAAATGCTAATTATCCTATTGAAATTGAAAATAAGATTAATAATACAACTAAAGCATGGACCTGTAATATTTCTATTTGCTTATTAATTTCACACACAACACAGAAGAAGTTTTTGAATTCACTGATGTTATTGGCAAATTTCAGTTTCTAAACAAGGTATACTGACTGACATTTTGTTGGGAGATGTTGTCCTACCTAACCCTCTAAAACTTCACTAAATGTCAGAGGACTTACAAGAAGAAATGTAGAAAAATTTTTAACTTTAGAAAAAAATAAATTTTGAACACAATTTGTCAACCACCTACCACCAATTTCATTTATTAACAATTGTTGTTTTTTCTAAAAAGGTATGAAAATGCTCAGGCCCAAATTGCATTTGAGATCTATTTTTGAAGCGAACTGGTCCACCACTATTCACAATGTCACAATATTATGGGTCTGATACAAATATGTAGGGTTATCCTGGGGCGCTGCCTTCACCGCCATAATCAAACAATGTATAGTAAGCCTTTTAAAATGAAATAATTATTACGTGAAAGCAGTTGACATAATTTAGTTCATGTGCCAGTATTTAGGGTTTTTGATGGTCAGACCCAATCCCAAAGGTCATCTTATATGTAACTTTTTGTAATGGTCTAACTATAGAGTTATGATAACAATACTAGAGGGCTAACTTCAATGCATTCAATGTTCTAAACACGCAAAGCTGCGTGTGTGTGCCATCAAGATGGCAGTCGTAGATTCAGCCAATAGGAAGCATCATTTTCAATGGTGCCCTCAGTTTAACATAATTTTGAACGAGCCAAATGGCCGAGCGGTTAAGGCAGGGGCACTGTGATCATAGCCAACAATATCGGCACAGGTTCGCAGCCCACTCGCTCTTATAGTTCTGGTGGTGGAACAAGTCTTCTCGGATAAGGACTATAAACCGTAGGCCCAGTGTACACAATTGCTCATGTGCACTTTAAAGAACCCAGCACATCTTTCGAGTTGAGTAGGGGGTTACTCCGGTGTACTGGTTCACTCGGCCCGTCGTGGACAGATGAAAGTGCTCCAGTTTAATGGCTGCGGTGGACATGAAGTGACCCTCAGGGGAGGAGAAAGCTATTGAAAAGTGCAACATCTAGTCCCGAGTACATAGAGACCTCGTTTATTTGCGCTATATAAATCCATCTATTATTATTGTTATTATATTAGTTTTTAGTACAGCTTAGTTACCCAGATGTCGAAAATTGAGCGTTGCAGTGTACCATATACGATTTAGATTTCTGTTCCTCAGTACAGTACTATATTTTTAAACCAGGTACTCTACTTGGCTTCATTTTGAGTAGGCTAGTTTAATATGTATCAACATTATTAATAATAATGATTAAAGAAATAATAGTTGGCAGTCTTAATTATGGTTGTAATATGTATAATACTAAGCATGAAGGTGGCGCTATTCTACGGCGGCCATCTTGTTAAGTACACACACACAACTCTGCATTGCTTTGTCGCCTAGTTAGCACTCTAGTTGATATAATACTGTAGCTCTATGTAGCAGACCTACATATGCCATGTGGTGGTCTTATGTCTGCTGCCCTCAAATTTTGATATCTAATTACAGATCCAATCACTCTCATATTTTTTCTTACATATATCCAGACATTAATGTTACAAGAATTGTTTAAAACAATTTCTTCTTTGGAGATAATACATTTTTCTGATTATGATTCTGAATATCGTTAATCCTATGCTAATGTGTTTTCCAAAAACATAATACACGTTTAAAAGACAATCTTCCTGTAATGCGTTTGTGTGTTTCAACACTTGATGATGTACAAGTGAACAATGAATAATTATATAATGCAATATTGTACAGCTGTCTCTTATACACATCTAGATGTGTATAAGAGACAGGATATGTATGGTAAAATATTATAATTTTAATTTGTAAAATGTGTAATATTAATGTTTATTAAAAATGAAATGTTTTTGTTTTGTGCTTTTCCGTGACTATTATTTTAATATTGTCATGTTTTTCTCATACTCTTAATTATGTAAACTCACAGGTTTGACTTTTGATTTAATGTGAGGTTTTTATATAAAATAAATAAATAAATTATAACGTAAATTTTTATTTTATAACGAAATGTTATTTGCTGTCTCTTATACACATCTAGATGTGTATAAGAGACAGTAACTTAACATTTCATTTTAAGCATGTTAAGTACAGTATTGTACCTGTCTCTTATACACATCTAGATGTGTATAAGAGACAGGATGTGATGACTGTCCTGATATCAAAAGATGTCTTCACTGTCAACTTACTTATTTCTGGTTCCAAGCCAAATGGCTTAGTGACATTGATAATATCGTACAGTACTGTTGGATCTGTGGGACTCAGATGTCCAGAGGCACATAATAATTCAAACAATTCAATCACGTTGGTGGCAGCATATAGCTTATCATGTTCAGTTACAAGATCTCTATACAAAACCTTCAGCATAGCGATGTATCCATGGCAATCATACCATCCTGACATGGATGATAATATTTCTCTGAATTCATTATCAGAGATTCCTAAAAATGAATAAATAAATAAATTACACAATTTTTATTTTTTAATGGTTAGATCTCTGATAAGGCAGGATTCGTTTTGCCTTTTCCAGGCAGTAGTCAATTCAGGGGTGGCGCCTAGTGGTGGGGGGGGCCCCCCCATCTGTCGGGGAGAAAAAGGACAATTTGTCCAAGCGGGGGCCCCCACCCGTCAGAGAGAAAAAAAATTTGTCGGCGAGAAAAAAAAATTATATGTATTTTCTACATTATTAGTAAAATCGAGTAAATAATCCTTCTTTCTTTTTGATGTAGAATCTAATTCACTACCTGTTAAAAAAAGAAATTAGAAATTAGAACATTAACATCACCTACCGTAAAGCACAGCACAAATACATAAAAAACTAAAGATAAGCTTAGCAAAAAATTCAATACTGTACTAATAAAGAACATTTGTAATAGACATAATAATAAGTAATAATATAATGAATAATGATAAGCAATATTGGTTCAGGCCTACTGTCTAGGCAACTCCAAAAGAACTACATTTTCAGTCACTTTATTTATTACAATAAATTTCTGTAGCTCTGAGGATATAATAGATATCTGTAGTGGTGTATCCAAGGGGGTTGCTGAGTAGTATTACATTCTAATTATGAATGCTATGAAAGATAAATGCACAAAAATTGACTAGTAAAAGAGACGTATAAATAAAAAAGAATTTTGTTCAGATAATATGCATTTCTTGCCAAATTAATGCTTGTATAAAGTACTTAGTTTGCATTTAATTCAATTAACTTATTAATTCTTTTTTTGAACAAACCATGGGTGCTCAGGCACCCTGGCTACTCCCGCTGAATACGTCATGTGACGGTATCTGTACTAATAAGTTAAATTTATTTTATCTACATGCTGAATACACAGGTTTGACAAGGAATGCTCCCCAGGGAGGAAGGAGGTTACACATTGTGTTGAATTCTACACTTTCCCCATGAGTAATAGTGGAAGGTACTACAGGAATATAATAGCCATATATTACTGTGTAGGTTTATAATTGTCAACAATTTTTGTTTATATTTTACCTGATTCATTCATCTTTCTTGGTGTTTAACACTTCTGAAAGGAAATGAATAACTTCAATTAAACTGATGAGCTTCACAAATTTTTACAATACAGTAAAATTTACAATACAAAATTGATTTCCGTATTATTTTCAAGATACAGTAATTAAACGGAACTGACATTTGAGGGGGGAACAATTAAACGGAACTGACATTTGAGGGGGGAACCGGAGCAGGAGGGCAGTGATAGCATCAGAAACAATTCCAAAACTACGGTTGATAGATTTGGTCATCTGAAATGACTTTGACTTTTTTATAAATATAAGCAAGGAGAATGGTTCTTGCATGATATTGTTTTACTATTTATTTTTACATAAAAAAATTATGCATGTCAACAAAGCATTTGGGTAATCAATTTGTTGTTGATGCAGCCGAGAATGTGCAGTGAGTCTTTTTATAGGGAAAATTCTCTCCAGCACTTTCCCAATCAAAATTGTTGCAGAGGATCCTGATAGTAATGGTAATAGACACAATGTTGGATCAAGTGACCTTCAATGGATACAAAATTCCAACAAGGTATTTTCATGTATGCATCATCTTACTCCATTTTACCAAAGTATTTCTGTGATATTTGCAAACTCAATTCAAACTGATGTTTAGATTCCAAATCATAAGACAAATTATTTCCAACATAATATTAGATTTATTGGAACTAAACTATGGAATCCCTTACCTCCCTCAGTTGCCGATGCCATTAATAAAGATCATTTTCAATCCAGCTAAAGAAACACCTTATATCTAGTTATTAAACTTAAGTAAATATTGGTCCTTTTTATCCTCTTACTTTTCACTATAATTGTGTTCGGTTTCTTGGTATAATTTGAATTGTTTGCTTTCTTTTTTCGGTTGTGTCTTCTTTGCCCTGGGTTGTGTCTTCTTTGCCCTGGGTTGTGTCTTCTTTGCCCTGGGTTGTGTCTTCTTTGCCCTGGGTTGTGTCTTCTTTGCCCTGGGTTGTGTCTTCTTTGTCCTGAGTTGTGTCCTCTTTCTTTGTGCTTGTTTTTGTGTCCCCTTGTCGTATTGTTTCAGGCTGACCCTCCACAAGAGTTTTTATCTTACTGGGTCTATGTATTTCCCTTTTCCACAGATTGTTTTGATTTTTTATTCTAAAATTGCTTGTATTTAAACTGGAAAAGGAATCAAATAAATGTTACTTTGAATTGAATTGAAAATGTAAAGAGACAGCACCAGTGACGCTTGGTAGTAGGGAAATGCACGATTTCATTGCAGTGTTTCTGTTGTAAGGCACATGGTTTTGTTGAATAATTTTGGTTGGAATACCAGTAAATTATACCAAATTGATTGGAAATTAAACTTGAGAATATTGCCATAATGGTTTGCTAATGACCAAAAAGATAGTGGCCCCAAATATTGAGATATTCGTGAAATGTCAGTCTAGGCCCCTGCATATCTACTACCTGCTCATGTATGCAGGAGTTTTTGATCCACAAACTGTAGTAAGTGGGACAAGCTATATTTCTGGGTTAGTTCAAAGTTCAATCAAGAATCATTTATATTCAAAAGCCTAAAATGCAAGAGAATGCTGGAATAACATAAACACTATTTTGAACAATCGTAATTGCCTTTCCTTGTTTTCATAACCACAACATAACCTTTCCTATACTTTCACACTGGTCACAGTGCAAGTTAAACCCACTATGTACATCACAAGACAACTAATGTTTCTTAGTCACAAATTGTGTCTATTTTGCAACCGTTGAAACAGATACGGGTATGTACAGGTATGTGTATGTATCGGAGACTTACACACTGTAATAGCTTCGATGACTATTAAAAAGTAGAATGACTCTGGGAGTAAACTTCAACACGTCTACTTTATTTCAATACATAACACAGAGTAAATCCCGCCTCAAGCGGTAATACAAATGTAGTGTG
>NW_022711624.1:28197-28487 GCF_011630105.1 Anneissia japonica
GGTTATTATGGTTACCAGTTCATGTAATAGTAAACAGTTTATGAATATCACACCCCACCGTTTAAGCATTGCAACCTATAGTGAATATTTGTCATATAGTTATAAACTTGGAACATGAACAAAATCACGGTCAGCAAGTACCAACGGGTACACCGATGCTGATTAATCATACCCAAGTCTTTTAGGGGCTTTCCTATTACGCTTGGATCTACGAACAACATTGGAGTTCTCATTATTATTGTGGCCCATTACTACAACATCCTCGCTAATGCTTTCCTGAACATTAACAA
>NW_022711624.1:28600-30373 GCF_011630105.1 Anneissia japonica
ATCATTTACATTAAACTCCCTGACCTGGGAATGACGATCAGAGTAGTGCTTCTGTCGTTCCTGCTTTTGCATTACCCTATCATTTAGACTTGGGTGTACCATACTTAATGGTGAATGTAACATTCTTCGGTTGAGTAGTTTTATCGGACCAATCAGATTTATGAAAATCATCCAAAACTCCTCACCATATGCTTAAGCATTACAAGCATATGGCAGTCTGACGCTCACGTGGATGCAGAGCTTGAAATATACTCTGGAAAAACAGATAAAATGACTAAATTATCCTTATTTTTAAACACTAAAATTATGATCATAGGCAAAAGAAAAGGATAGAGATTCAAATGATGTAAATTATATGCAGTAAAAACGTACAGATTTTTAGTACCAGCAGTATATAAATGTCAGTTTTCGTAAAACACCCCATTTTTTCGAGCGGTTCACTGGTTTGAGATGGTCGATTCCATTTTCTTATGTATACATGACTACGTACATGTGAGTGGTGAAGACTGTAAAGCAGGGTAGAATAGGTCTTCTTTTGAGGGTAAAAATAAAACTGTGAATGGTATTTAGATAATTATGTATGTTGTTTAGAATAAAAATTGAAAGTCCATATGAAAATGTTATGGCGTTTAATTTGTAGTTGTAGAACCCCCTAAATTACAAATGAACTGTTCCAAATCTGTTACGCGCTTGACTGATCACCCACAGTGTATCGTTAGCCCATGAGGAAACTACCTTGAGGTCGAATTCAGGGAATAAAATTGCACTGCTAGCAAAATATTGTCGTAATGATTCAAAATAAAAAATCAATCCAACAATCATACTTACTTTCCTTGACACTTGAACATTACCATTAGAAAAATGTTTAAAAATCCACACTATCCTATACCTTACACTTTTAAACTGATAGTACTGTAGGCCCTACCAGAGAGAGAGGTACGGTACATTCCCAATACATTATGGTCTTCCACTTCTATAGAACATGATACAGTGCATAGCAAACGTTATGTAACCACTAATAATACTCAGGTCCAGTGGCGTAGGTATGGGCAGTGCAGTCAGCACAGCACTGGGGCCCGGGGCTATTAGGGGCTCATCCAATAGGTATAATGATCTAAAAATGTAACTTTAAAAAAATCCTATTCAAACTTTAAAAGGACCCTTCAATAATATTAGGTTTTAGAGGCTATAGTTATTGATTATATTCATTACAATTTACCTATTAGGCCTACCTATTTCCCAAACGCTGCAAGTAAAAAAAAAAAAAAAAAACAATACAAGCCCTTACGTATACGATGGACTAATATACCTTTTTGAAATCACATTTCTAAAGCAATACAATATCGTCACGCACATTTTGTGTTTGTGGTACAGTATTTTAAAGTTGGTTCAACTATTATTGTGTAAGTTTTCAAACACTTCAGATCATAATAATAATAATAATAACAACTTTATTTTATAACGGTCAAAAAAGTCATTCACCCAAGTGGGTGTTCTTCCACGAGGCCGTATGGACATTATTAAACAAAATAATTGTGTTAGATTAAAATAATTAAGTGTTAGTACAAAGAAAAAACAAATATATATAAAACATAATAATGGTTATTACATTACTATGTTTCTTTTAAAAAGTTCTAGTGTGCTTGAATTTTTTATATTGCTGTCTAAATTATTCCACAAAAGAGCCCCCCGGTAACATAGACTTCTTTTTTTATATTCCGTTCTTGGCTTGGGTACGTTAAGGTTGTCATTTGACCTAGTGTTGTATTTACT